>NW_012130142.1:577780-623526 GCF_000143395.1 Atta cephalotes
TAATATATAAAAGTAAATAACTAATTAGTAGGTAGTAAGTAGTAAGATACCTCTAATAATAATATAATATATATATATATATATATATATATATATATATATATATATATATACTTAGGTTTCATTGTATAAAGATTAAAGATAATATCACTTGAATTATATTTTTTATTTAATTTTATGGAATTTAACGAGGGATCGGCATTAGAGTAATATATCTAGCTTCGATTAACAATTACTTAAATAATCTTTACTAAGGCCTCGGTAGTCTAAAAACTTAGGACACTCGCACGGAATGCAAGAAATCTGAGTTTGACTCACGGCCGAGGTAATATTTTTCGCAGTAAGAATTAATTATTAACAAATTTTAATATCAGTAGGGTATAAGCATCGATTCTAACTTACGGATACAGCAACCAGCAGATGGTTCTAGTGTCGCGCGGGGACGGACGAAATTACAGATGTTGGGAAGGGGAAAATGCGTCACCGAGGATCAGTGTTAGAAGGGAAAAGGGGATTTGTCCTTCTCTCTCTCTCACCCTTTCCATTTTCTCTTTAATTTATTGTTTTCTTTCTCCCATTGCAGTTCTCTCTGTCCCATCCGTTACAGTCCTATATTAATACTTTGCGCTCTCTCTTCTTTCCTTCTTTCGCACGCGATTTTATTAAATAGATATGATACTACTTTATATTTCTTTTAATATTATAATATGCAACTAATTTTTATAATATTTTATATAATAATATAGAGTAACCGAGCGCGATATCTCTTACTATCTATACTTATTATCTTTTTTCTCTCTTTCTCCCGTTGCATTCTCTATCTCTCACGTTTTGTCTCTTTTCTGGCACATAAAGATTTAAGATTTTTATTCTATCGAATTAATGAATCGAACATTCAATGCACAATGATATTGTTAAACATCATGATAACATCGGCATGCGTAATATAACATGAAACCGCCAAGGAATAAGCGAAGGAATGAAGGAAAAGACAATAAAAAGGTAACCGAATAATTCTATATCCCAAATATACAGTTCAAATATACATATATTTTAGTACATTTTTTTAAAAATAGAATGAACAATATTTATTATTTTATTTATTATTATTATTTATTTCGATACATATATAATATTATTTATTTCGATACATATATAATATAATTATAATTATAAATTTATGTTTCTTCCACGAGAAATCTCAGATCTTTCTATACCATCATCGCTATTTTTCTTTCTATTTTCGCTCAATGTACGGCTCATTGCCATAGCATCATTTATCAGACTTTTCAAATACTTCTCACATTTTCTTACTCTATCGATTGTTTGCATAATCGCAGCATCTGCACAATCCCTAAAACATACAAGACTTAAATAGCATAAATTAAAATAAACCTCATGTGTATATGGAGCATTTATTACATGCAAAATAATAAGAACTTGATTATGCTCAGAGCACCGCTGCAAGCGCACGAACTTTATACACGTTGATTCCTACACCTCGACTATTATATCGAGCTTTAACGCGAAGTCGCAATGCTCCACGTCAATGTCTATGATCATTAACATATGTATTTATATTGTTCCTGACAACTGATGTTTCTGAGCAATGCGAACATTAATCTGCAGTGAATCAGGTGCGTTCCGGGTGATGTTAGTAAATGTCTAATCTATTCATTATAGTAGCAGATAATGCTCCAGTTCTATTGATTGAAGAATCGAAACTTTCACATGTAATATACCCACAGCGTATGAGAGATTATGTTCTTTATCGTACACAAGACTAACCAATAGTTTAACCGGCTGATAGAGTTTTAAGAGAGACTATAAACTGAAATCTTCGAGGCTACTGAGAGAAAAAAATTATTGCTGACTAGAATTTAGGGGATATAAAGTAGAGATATACGCTTGTAACAAAAAAGTCTAGACTATCATGATAAGTATATATAATATATTGTTTTTATATCGGTTTGTCTAGCTTTTTCATTACCAAAAAAGATTAACGAAGAATTTCTTTTTCTTTTGAGAAATTCCAAGTTACCTGGCATGAAGGAAATAAGTCATCTATGAAAATGAGTCACTCCCATTATTATTATTGAATATACATCAAATACTTTATTGAACTAAGAAGTATATCGTAATAATACTGAATAGCTGTCATTATTGATAGATTCTTAATTACAAAGGAAGAGGGGAGGAGAAAAAAAATTAAAATGCATTTAAAAAATCTCATTATTTATTTTTTAAACTTGATGTATTTTTTTCTGGCGTTGCGACCCCCACCAGTTGTATATTTTAAATACATTCTGTAACGCACAATTCTTAAAATTTTCTACACCGTACAGTATTAGTCACATCTTGATTATGTAAAGAATCTATATCTTCGTAATCATCCAGAGTCTTAATTGTCGAGTCAATCATCGCTATCGAGTATACCAGCCAGCCATTTGCGTTTTTCATGTCCTTTAATGTATATAAAAGTCTTATTATCATTATTCTCTTCCTCACAATTACAGCCATTATAAACAGGCGTTTTATCATACTGTACGAGATCATCCCGTCTTTCCATTGCAATCCATAGTGATGAAGCACTCAGCCAGGAAGTGCAATACTTTTCTGACTTTGTCAAGAATTTCTATGGCATGGGTAAAAATATAATGAGAGAGAATAGTTCCTTTTCTCAACACCGCCACTTCCTTCACGACAAATTTCTTTCCAATGATAAATGTCCCTGTACAATCAAATTAGGCATTAAAAAAGTGTGTTTTCCTTACATCATTGTGTTTAACGATATTTTAAAGAGAATTTAAATCGATTCCGGAGGTGATGCACATATTCCTTTGTTATTGAATATTGTCACGCTTACTGAATATAAGTCGACAAAAAACTTACTTATAATATTGTTACATTAAAGATTCTTTAAATTAATGCTTTATAAATACGTAAGCTATGATGTCATTTTTTATTATTGAATGCAAAAACGGTTATAACATGATATTTCTCAACGCGATCCGAGTTTCTTTTACTTTATCCCAAGAATTTGTTACGTCTATATTTTAACATAAATAAATTTCACATTACATATATTACAGGTATGATGCATCTTCAAATCGTAATAAAAAAAATGTAATTCTAAATATATGAGTAAGTATAAAATGCTAAAACGAATAATATGTTTCAATATTTTCGTGCAAACGTTCGCTACCGAAATCTAAGTTACCTTGAAGAATTCATTATGCGTATAACTTTAATGTTAAAAACGTTCGAACTTTTCGAACGAATTCTTTTTAAAAGTAAGTAAAAGAAACCAACATTGTTGGTCAACCTAAACTGTTAAAAAATAAATTTTAAAAATAAACATTATTTCTTCGAATGCTCTTGCACGGTCTATATTCACTGCTATAATACCAAATCATTGTTATTATAATAATAAATCATTGTTTGTATATTATAACAATAAATCATTGTTTAACAACAATCATTTATTGTTATAACAGAATTATAATTAAATTGCTGCAAAATAGTTCCGTTTATTGTCAATAACAAATTGATCAATAACAAATTTTCTACAGATACAACGATAAATTCATGACATTAGCTACACAGTTTTTAAATTTATTTCATGTAATTATATTATACATTATTAATTTAGTTCTTTTTTCTTATACATTTATCTTATAATATTTAATTTAACTTTATTAATTATAGGAAATATTAATTTTATTCATAAAAGATTTTTGTTTTTGATGTAAAATCTTTATAAATAAATCTTCAACAAGAAATAACATACACGCACACACACGCACGCGCGCGCGCGCGCGCGTTTTATATATATATATATATATATATTATATATATATATTATAAACCATATAAAAAATTTCTTTAATTAGACAAATAAATTTTAATTTCATCAATTAAATAAAAGAAATTCTATATTCGATAGAGCATTGTATAGAACATGTATAAAGATATTCATAGGGCATGTATACCGACCCCATTAGTACATTCAAGTGGTTGTTTTTGTCCAGGTTGAGCCTCAGTTGTACAGTTATATTTCCGTCGTTGAACTGTGACATAAAAAGAGCATTTAGTTCTTTAACCAGAATGCAGGCCTTTATCTTGTCCTGAGTGTCTGCTTTGTATATAACTCCGCAGCTACTCAGTTCTTTACTAATGTTATTCAAGAGCCATGACTCTTGAATGAGTGCTACTGCTCTCTGCATCACAATCAGCTCCTGATTAGAAATGCCAAGGCGCCTTTGCTGATACAAGTTAATCTGTATATTAGTAATGTGACATCCGCAAAGTCTAAGCAGTCTCTTCCATCCTTGTAATCGTCCCCCCTTGTGTTCTTTATTGAGCACCTTTACAGTTACTTGATCTAACCTATAAGAGGATTTAAAGCTGCAGGTCTTAAGGGCCTTCAGGAAAGCGCCTTCGATCAGAGCAGTGAAGTGGGCGCTCTTGGCTCTTCCTACTTTCGCTTTTTCTCACAATAACCCATTCCCTGGCGTCCAGATCCGCGTTTTGCCTGTCGAAGAAACTTAATAGCTTCTTCGGCAGCCAAATCAGGCTTCTCTACATGTACTCGGTGTTGCTTAAGAAGCTCCGGTATGTAGAGTTTGCCCATCTATATTAAATTCGATAGATTGACTTTTTAGCCAGTCCATCGATTGTTGGTTAACGCAATTGATAACTGCGTCAGCCATCTCCCAGGTTCTAGTAAAAGCGCTAGCCCACTCTCGGGAAGATCGAAGATGCGATGTATGATCAGTTTCTGATCTTGATCTCGCTCATCTCATTGGAACCTAGCTTGATTTCATGGTCGCTACGAGAGCCATATCCTAATAGTCCCTTTTATCGCCTATTTCCTCCGGTCGATGATCTTGGATTTCTTGCGGGTGACTGTCCGTTGGGCTGGGGGTGTAGCGCTCCGGTCTTCCGCACCGGCAGCAGCACCGCCTTTCCCTCCGCCCACTGAGATTTGGGCGCTTGAGGGAGTTAGAGTTTGGGCTGTCACAGCTCGCTTCTTTTCCCTTTTGTTAACGGCGCCGCTGAAGTGAAGTCGGGTCTTGATTCGTCTTCGCTATATTACTCTCCTTCGGTTATTCATTTTCTAGATAAGCCACGCCCTGAAGACAGAGTACCGCAGTCGCGCGATCTCATCCGAGCAAAACTGCAAATGCCTGGGGCTTAGCTATTACTCCTGGAAGACGGTATCCAGTAGACACCATTCGAGACGCAACTCCTCTTGCGCCATGCACGGTATGTTTCAGGCACGGTAGCTCACACTCTAGCTTGGAAGTTCCTCTTATGGCCATTTTTTTCAAAGTAATTCAAAATTTAAATCGAGTTTAAATTCCAAGGACATTTTATGCTCCATCCTTTTAGAAGAAGTTTAATGCGGTGAACGGCGTTCTTCATAAACATCCATTTTTAATCGATTTTGAACGAGTTTAAACGTCATTTAAGCTGATTTAAGCAGAAAATTATGCAAAAAATTAATATTTTAAGGTTATTTTCTTTGATACAGTATACACACGCATTATGGCATATTATAATATTTTGTTATCATTCGACAACGATGAATATATAAGATTTCGGTAAAAATTTTTCATGCACGAAAATATATAAATATACATATATAAACATACATCCATAAACATGTGTAAATATTTATAAACATATATAATTATATGTTTTTGAATGTTTATGCATATTCATGTATATATGTGTATAATATTTTTACCGGGATATGTTAACAGAAGAAAAAAAAGATTTAAACAACGCATGAACTATTTTTTTTATTTGGATGATATCAAGTATGAGATTTTGCCTAAGCAAAAATAGTGTTGTTTTAATATTAAACAACATAGAAGAAGAATTAATATTTTGATCAAATAGGTAATAATTATCTTTATGTCGTATATTTTATTAAGAACAACTGATTAATATAAATATATTTATTTATACAGAAATAATCCTATTGCCAGACTTTGGCCACGTTTTATAAAATTTCCTACTAAAAATAAATATAGAAAGATAAATATAGAAATATAGAAAGGACAATTAAAATTTTATAAAATCTCTCGATTTCTTAGAGTTGTATAGATTTTATACACACACACACACACACACACACACACACGCGCGCGCGCGCGCGCGCGCGCGCGCACGCACGCACACAAGTTCAACCTATTTTTTTTCAAAATATATCTCTATTTTTGTTAATTGTCTGTATTATAAAATAACATCATAATAAAATGCATTAGAAGTATAATTTAATTATACATAACTTTAATTTTAAGGTTACCAAATGAAAAACATTTTATGATTAACTATTATATAAATATTACAAGAATAAAATTCTATAATATATCCTATAAAAACTTACGATGTTGCCACGACCAAAAACATTTGAGGTTTTCTACTACTGGTCTTATTATTTTCCGGACTTGTTCAGATCACTATTGGATCACCTATAGCCTTATATTGTTCTCCACCTACAAAATACATAGTTGTTCGTTTTTGTAAAGTTTACATATATCAAATAAATAATCTATTTTATAAATTGCCTGTTTCTCCTCTGCAAATTGTTTTTTGTTCTTTTCTTTATACTTTCCCAGCATGTTTTTAGAGACTGCACAGTTCGCATAATCCCATTAGAAAGAAACATTCATTCATTATATTATTAGAAAGAGACAAAATTTATTCGCAAATTTTCAACAATCTTCTTTTTATCTTTTATCTTTAATCTTTTTTTTCTTTCATAGAAACACTATTTGTTGTTTTTTATTTTCTGTTATTTTAGATCTTTCTTCCACTAATTCAATAAATATTTTTTTCGAATTTAATAAAATTTCTAGTTTTTTCTTTTTTATTTGCTTGGTCTATTTGTACATTTGTATATTTGATATTTCTATAAAGAGAATCAACTCTATATACAGGAAAGAAACAATTTAATTTATTTAATGCAAGAGATCATACAATGGGCTTTCCAGCAAGGAACACAATCAGACACTGTGTAACACATGAATCGTTTATTCTTATTTAACATAGGCAAACAACAAAGATAATTCACTGTTACTCTGTGTCTAATTGTGTCTTTGCCAGAAAGTACCCAATAACTATTTTATATTATAAATTATAAATTATTTCTAGAAATTATTTCTAGAAGTTGTTTCTCCTACTTCTCGGGTATCCATATTTATATATCCTTCTTCTTCTCGTTTTATTGATTCTGATTGATACTGAGCTACTAATGATCTTCGAATTGGATAATTCATAAAATATTAGATCTGTATATCAGATTTTTCAACGTTCAAGCAAGATAATTTTTTATTGTCAAAACAATCGATTCGTACTTTCATTTATACTATAAATTAGGTTAGATTTTAATTATGACGTGACACACTTTAGCTGTTCATCCATCATATTATTTGCTACAAATATAATTTGAGTTAGCATGCATTAGGTGTACATTCAGGTGATCGGAATGAAAGTAAAGTTGAAGGAAAGCAAAATAAGTTGATCAAAAATTAAACTGTGTTCAAAGTTGAACGTAGTTCACAAAAACTCCGAATTAAACCACATTGGAAAAAACATAGTTAGTCACCCACGGGGTGACCTACTTTTGAGCGAATGGTATCGCAGGCGACCATCAATCCTGTCATCTACCAACCCGGGAGCCCCAAGGACTAAGATCGAAATTGCATAAAGTTATTACGCCATATCCGAAACGAAAATAGTCTGAGACCATGTGATGATAAGCGATTATTTCAGATTCTATCAACACACTTCCATGGGGACATTATAAAATATTATTATAAAAAAATTCATTTCTTTTTTTCGTATTTATGTATTTTTTATTAATAAAAAACACACTTGTATATGATGTATAATATATTTAATATGTATATTATATATATTTAATTATTATATATATTTATATTATATATATTATGTATATTTAATATGTATATTATGTATATATTATGTACGTATAACATGTATATTATGTAGAGTATGTATAGTATGTTTGTACATATATATGTCCATATGTATATTTATATGTACGTATGTACGTGTGTACATACGCATCTGTAATATGTGTAATGTGTATAATGCATTTATATTTAATATATATTTACATAGGGAAAAAATAATTATACAATTTATTTTTATAACACTATCCTTGTGTATCCAAGAGTTTAGCGAATTATCAAATCCGAGCTATTTAAACCTTGTCTCTTTTTTTACACCTTTTACACAATTAGATATATCTTAGGATTAGCGACGCGATGCAACTCATACTCATAGAATCCTCCAGCAACTAGTTTTCCGCGGTAATCTTTTAATAAATACACAGGATTAGTTTTCTCCATTTTGATGATTCTAAACTCCGTGGTCCAAGTGGAATTGAAATTTAACCTTTCTCAAAGATCATCTTGAATTTGCTCACACGTACCGAGTCATTTGAATCGCGGGAGTCCGACGGCCTTTACGATACTCTACACCATGTTTAAGAGTTTGTCAGCAATCGTGGGAGTCACATCGATGGACCGCATATCGATAGTTCAATGCTTTCGCACGTTGTACACGAGACGCGGTAGAAAGTCGATTTATTTATAATTTCCATTGTGCGTAAATTGTTTCGTATCATTTTTCAACGTATGATTGAATCGTTCAATGACAGATGCCTTCATTATGGAATATGTTGAATAATGATTTATGTTGTGTTTTTTCAGGAATTTTTACATGTTGCGTTGTAAAATTCTTTTCCCATGTCGGTTTGCAAATTTTTCGGACATCTTCCATCTCAAATTATCTTTGCGATCGCTGTAGCCATCTTATTTTCTTCTGGTTTTTAGCGGTACGGCCATGCTTACTCAACATATCGATAACGGTGAGAACCTTTGTGATAATCTTTGTTGAATTGTGTGTAAGGGCGCATCTCGTTCACATCAGTTTGCCACAAGTCATCGTATCCGTAAACTATGACTACGTCTGCGTGGAAAATTCTCGCCGGAGCGTGCAGTTCTTCCACTAGTTGCCACTTTTCGAGGTTTTTCTTTTCAGACATGTTACGTTATGTTATGATTATTGCTGTATAATGCGTAAAATATCACAAAGTTTTTAAATACAAATGTTGCTCATCGGCATATTGATGTCAACTAAATATTGATGTCATTAAAATGACTGTGCATCTCGTTTCAATTTATAATATAATAAAGCCAGCTTCACGAAGCTGCTCGATAATAAACAATATTTTATTATTGTGACTTATCTGACGCGAGGCCTTAAGCAATCGGAGCGATCTATTAGCTTGTTAAGATCGTCCCAATGAACATAATCGATTTTATTATCGTTTAGAGTCATGATGCGTGGTATTACACCTATTCCAACTCTTTTATCTAATGTCTTTGTTGTTTTCGGGCGCGTAGCATGTCCGTTTCAACTTACCTGACATCAAGGGTGCTATTACATTCTTATATTTGTATCCTTTGTTGCCCACTATTGGATTATCCGCTTTATAACTGCGCCTGTGAGAATTCGTTGCCAACTTTTATGCTAGTTTATCATTTTCTGTGTAAATAATATCGTCAGGAATAATTTTGAAAATTAATTCGTACAAATCAGGTGTACCTTTGTACTTTACTCCATCTGCGCTCACGAAGTCATTAGTGTCTACATTGAAATATTTGTCACCGAGTATCATTCTCACTGAGAGGCTACATGTCATAAACGTGATTAATCGCCTTTTCTCTGTCACCATCGAGAAGCATGTTTATATATTTTTGTCCAAGTATTATGACCCCCAATTGATTATGCAACTCTTCACGAACTTGCCGCGTTTGTAATAATTTAACTAACGTTTCAAATGGTTCATAAACGTCTTCGACTGAGGAAACGTGCGAACGTTCATACGATAATTCGTGTGGTTCAGACGACGCATAATTGAATTCAATGTAATGTTCGAATCTTTTGTACATTGCTTTTTAGACGATAGAATTAACTGAAATCATGAATTATCCATCCAGAAGTTATAACCATCATTATCATCTTCATCATTGTGAATATCTTCATTATTTTCAGGTTTTCTTTTCTTAATATTTTCATTCTTTACAACGTTAACTTCTTTCTTAATTGATTGAGATTCATCATTAGCGGTATTCTCGACAATCCGTTTTAGAGATTAGATAATAGGCTTAAAATGTTTCTCCAATGCTATTTTCCTCTATCTTCCGGTCTTTAAAACGCGATATTTTTTACGAATCAATTCGCTCGTTTTCGCAATTTGTTTCCTCTTGCGATCTTTGATCTCTTTGTTGTTATCCATATTGCACTCAAAAGGAAATGTTGTGTAGTAGACGTATTGACGATACCACGTTAAGGTATCGCATACTCATTAAATCCATTTCTGCATCGTCCTTTCATAAGCGCACTGTCTTTATTTATGAATACGAATCCATACTTTTAATGCCAACAGTAACGACACAGTTCGCAGAAATTCTCGTAAGACATGTCAGTGTTTATATGATAATTGTATACATGTTTCAGATTGGTACTGTTCTGTTTGAATAAGGTCAACAGATTTGCACTACCGCGTATAACCACGTGTTGACCCATAACGAAGTACTCTCTGATCGCATTCTTACTTGTCGCATGCCGTCATCGAAGATAAAAATGGAATTTGGAAGCGCCTTCGATAATATGTCATTGGAGAATAATCAATTTCTTCAATATACTAATAAATTTTCCAATTATTGATATTTTGGCTGTTGCAACGACTTCGAATACACGTACACATTTTCGAAACGTATGCCATGTGGACTTTCCAGCAAACTTAACAACACATTTGTTTTGCCGCAGTTCGATGGACCGCAGATGACTCCGCGTATAGAAATCGGCAGCATGTTTCCATGCTTGCGTATTTCTTTTTCAGTCTGTACTTTATTGTCGACATTAGTCACTTTGATCATCTGCAATTGTCGCACGAACTTCATATCTTCTCCCTTCATGACACTGATAATATTGAAAAGAAAACAACATCAAGAGTGGATGTATTTATAGTAGCGCGCAAAGCAAAACCGCTCAGTATTAAAAATGCTTCTTATCATGTCGAACAACTGTGATGTACATAGTTTAATCGCCAAAGAGGAATATATACTGAAAATTATTTTACTACGAAAATTTAAGAATTATATAGATCAATTATATAGATCAATTATGAGATCGATTATCCGAGCATATAAAGGTTAATTCAGCAACATCATCGATGCTTGAAACATTTTAATTTGCCCTCATCGATCGCATATTGATGGTCCAGCACCGTTAACAAGAAATTGTAGCAAATGTCAACAACAACAACAAAAGGCTGCGATTTTTTAAATCATGCAATAAACGTACTTTCGATTGAGTTGCATATCCCCGGATATCAATTTTGTGGTCCAGATATGCATTTAGAAAAATAATTGGCTAGAGGCGATCAAGGCATTGGACGCGGCGTGTACACGACATAGTTTATTCGCAGAGCAAAGATCTCACGAAACGACACGTGACTGATAAAATACTCGTTAAGGAGGCGCAGAAACGGATTACTGCGAAAGATTCGATTCTTGGAGAGAGAGCTGCTGCCACAGCTGTTTGGGCGGCTATAAAAGCCAAAACGAAAATTGGTATGGGCATGAAAACGAAGAAGAGAAAGCTGACGAAAAAACGAATGTTACCAGTGGCGCGATCTATTATCTTATCTATTCTAGTATCTTATCTATTCTATTGCTATTGGGAGTCTTTGATTCGTTGGTCAGCGACAAGAGTTGCAAAAGCTATATACGATAATAAAGCCGCGCAACATCAGTTGGAAGAACTGAAACGTAACCGCATTATGAAAGGTCATGGAATTTACCTCGTTCCATACAAGCATAAACAAGGAAACAACGGAAAAAATTAAAAAAATTAAAAAAAAATAGCTAAACAGTTGCCGAAGGATGTAACTATCATCGTAGATACAACTACAACTGCAATAACTGACAAAACGTATGCAAAATATTTCATATTTTAGAAGTATTTTTATGCATACTACCTTATCAACAGGGGAAGTGTACGAAACGAGAATAGTAAATTTGAATAATGCTGATGGACCAGGTACTCAGATAGCGTACGCGAAGCGGGGAGATCGTGCTGTTTACTTTTAGTTTCGGCAATCTTCGACCGAAAAAATTCTTCCACCGAAGGAATTGGTGCGATATTTGGACGTAACGCAAATCGAGTATAGTTACACGCCTTATAATCGTTATGATAAAAGCAACTGTGGACAACTATGTCTACAGTTTTTACAGACGGTTGACGATCAATTTAAGATTGACATTGCACTCTTTCAACTCAGTATTCATTTAAACATGTCACTGGCATTTACCCTCACTGGTAAGAATAGCATCCTCGCGTATCGATAATGTCGATAAATATCATAAAGTATCGATAAATATCACGAACATAAATATCATTCGCATTGAATGCTACGTGACCACAGGCACGTACAGCAACGATAAGTCCGTTCACACGATACATGAATTTTCGCCGAATGTCACTAGGATATAAGATATCGGAAAGACCGACACAGATCATTTACCTTCCATTCATGGTACGGAGCATTACGGATTTCACGATTCACATTGTGACTCAAGATGATTGCTCGATTTTCAGAGAAGAAATCATGTTAGTTTGCATGTATGGAGGCGATAGTGATAAAGAAATATGACAACAATAATGTGTAATGCTTGTTCTGAACGAGCAGGCGAAACAGATTGAGGACATAATTTTTGCCAGAGGGATGACAGCGATCAAAAATATTCAGCGTCCAATAGAAAGAAACTCACTGCGTTGAACGTTAAATTTTTACAGTCATTGAGCTTTGTTGTACGAAATATCTGAGATGATTGATAAATATTGGAGGTGAACCAATCTTTGACGATCGCATCGTCAAGTACGTTTCACACGTACATTCCGTACTATATTATTTATACACGTCACCATGTGAAAGCATTCTCTACGTCGAAAATAGATTGACTTCAAAAGAAAAAAATGTACAAAAGCAATTTTTGGATGTAATTGTGGCATTCATGTGCGATGAAATTCGATATGAACTCAATGGTACGGAGATCGCAGCAGAAACGTTGGAAGAACTAATCTTATGAAGGGTTATGCAACGTTTTCTAATGAAATCACATATAGTTTGCATAATGGTGATTTTATCGATTCTAGTGATATTGCGAAAAGTCTAACGACAGACGATGGATATTTTAATCTTTGTGTACCGCTTAGCTTATTGTTTGGCTTTTGCGAGGATTACAAACGTGTGGTGATTAACGCTCGTCACATTTTGGATACGAGCACGCAACAGTAACAATTACATAATGGGAAATCCAGCGACAGAGCCGATGCTTGAATTATTCAAAGTATAGTGGCGAATTCTTCATGTTACGTTGAATGCTTAATAATCCATTCTGCGTGCTTTAGAGAGCGGATGATATCTGAGTATGAGTTTCCGTTCGTGGAATTTGTATATGTACCCCCTATTACCGAGTATAACATCAAGATTGCTAGCTCAACTCAGCTGAAGAAACCACGATACGTTATCTTTGGACTAATGACTGATAAAAAAAGTATCATGACAGCATATAAACTTTATCTAAACTCTGAATTTTATTCGTACGATGATCTGAATCTAGACAAACACAGAATCGCTATTTTATATAATATGTATTTACGTTTCCGTACGTTTTACTATCAAATCCCTCGTGAAAGAAATAAATCAACATTCCAATTTCACTCCTTTTTGAAAGGTTATACTCTAGTAACCATTGACTGCTCGCGACAAAACGAGTGCGTCAAGAGGCACTGTGGATGTATGATTAGAATTTAAATTCAAAGAGAATGTATCCGCGAATTGCATGAACAACCGCCTATTGCCTTATCATATATAACGCGTGATCGAATATAGCTCAATGTCAAACGCAAGATTACGTAATTTATCGTCACCAAAAAAATATCCTCCCGCTTTTTTTTTAACATATGAGATAAAATCCAAGATCCTTTGTAGTCAAGCACAGTCATCATGACTATACCAACGTTTCTAGATCTGCAAGGATTTATCGTTGAAAAAAAATTTATCATGAAGGAAGTGGTGGTGTTGAGAAAAGGAGCTATTCTCTCTCATTATATTTTTACGTGTCTCATGCCATGGAACTTTTTGACAAAGTCAGAAAAGTAGTGCGCTTCCTGATTGAGTGCTTATCACCATGGATTGCAATGGGAAGACGGGATAATCCCATACAGCATGGTGAAACGCCTGATTACAATGGCTATAATTGTGTGGAATAATGGTGTGGAAAAAAATGATGACAATAAGGCTCTTGAATGCGTTAAAGGATGTGAAAAACGTGGCTGGCTGGTTTACTCGATAGTGACGATTCGATAATTGAGACTGATTACGAAGATATAGATATTAATAACGAAGATATAGATTCTTTACATAATCTAGATGTTACTAATACTGTACGATGAGGAAAACATGTTAAGAATCGTGCGTTACAGAATGTATTTAAAATATACAACTGGTGGTCGCAACATCAGAAAAAAATATATCAAGTTTAAAAAATAAAATATGAGATATTTTTTAAATGCATTTTAATTTTTTCCCCTATCCTTACAATTAATAATCTCTCAATAAGATAGTTGTTCAGTAGTATGTAGTAGTTTAATAAATGTTCGATTACTCAATAACAGTTTTAATAACTGACTCGATAATTAGAAACGCTTGGCCATTTGTATTACTAAACATATTATCAGTTGCTAAATTAAAATTATTGCCGAGTCATATTATTAAAAAATCGTAAATACCATATCTAATAAACTATATTTAACCATATTTAATAAAATCGTGCGTAAAAGAAGAAAAGAAAAGAGAGCGCAAGGGAAAGAGCGCGGGAGGAAGAGAAAAAATAATAAGTACAGGACTGCAACGGGAAGAGAGAGACCTGCATCCTACAATGAATAGGAGAGAGAGAGAGGACAATAGTTTAAAGAGAGAACACAACGGATGAAAGAGAGAAGGAACAAATCCCTCTTTCCTCTAACACGGACTCTGATGCGCTTCCTCCTCCTTTAGAGCAGCATTTGTAATTTTGCCATCCGCGCGACTAGAGTCTGCTGGTTGCTGTATCCGTGGGTTAAAATCGGTGCTTATATCCTACTTCCTGTATCTAGTAATAGATTTATCCGACTTTCTTAATTTCTTTGATCGGTAGTAGTATAAATCTAAGGCCGATATTCGCACATTTTCCGGTCACTTATATAATTTGATGCTCATTAGCGGCTCGCATTTTTCGCATCCTTTTTTTCTTCTTTTCTTTTTAACTGTCTTGTGCTGTTATCATACGAGGATTCTTCGCTCTCGCTTTGTTGTTTATTTCGTTTTACTTCAGCAGTGTTTCGTCTTGTGATCAGTGTCTCGCTTCGCGTGTTGCTTCGGCTCCTTATCGTCCGTTCAATGATCAGCATTCGTTTCTTTTATGTCCTGCTTTTTTGCAATATGTACAAAATTTCTCGATGCAGCATTTATATTTGCTGGTTTATCGGATCGGGACAATGAAAATCTATTAGCGTAACGGTTTGATCGACAGTCTTGCTCATAATGACTTACTTTTCCGCATTTGCTGCACTGTACACTCGAATTTCTTGAATGTTGGCTTTGACTATATTTATTGCGATCTTTATTATTTGCTCGTGGGATAGGCCCTTTTTCTTCCGTGGTGCATTAATAGCTTCTTACTTGAATATTTTTGTGATCGTACTACTAATTTAATATCTTCGCGCAGTTCTAGTTCGAAATTTAATAAAGCTTGATCCTGAATTGTTTCTAAATTGCTCGCTTCTATTCGCTGGTATTTTCTCGTTTCTCAATCAATGATTCATATAGCTCCATAGCTAAAGTATCCACGCGTCGTCCATAGGCGTGAGCGCTTTTGCCTGGCTTTTGTTTTAAAGCGTTAAATTCTAATTGTAAGTGTGATGTTCTGCGTTTTTCTAAGTAATTGGCTTCTATCTCTCGCTGTAATTGTTTGAAGTCTGCTACGCTTCTAGTTTGGAAATCTAATAGAAGTTTTCCTTTCAATTTCATGTTTAATACTAATAATAAGGCTGATTTTTCTGTTGATCTTCTCCATTGCATAGGTACTAGCGCTTATGAATTCCTGCATCTTCTGACGCGAATGTCTATTTCCGGTATCAAATTCTGTGCATCTTTTAATCTTAAATATCCTATGGGTCGATTTCTTACTTCCCGCACATCATCTTGCGTTCGTATGTGACATTTAACGCTCTATCGTTGGGGTACGCTAGTCGGAAGTTTTCACGATCGTAATTTGCAATTTCCATCCTGCTCATTCTATCTTGCAACCCCGTAATTGCTTCCATCTAATATTTCCTCTTGCCTACTTTGAATTCGTGCTTCGCGCGCGCGTTCTCCTATATAATATTTCTAAGATGATTTCTATCTCTGCTTCTATTTCCGCGTTCGCTATCGGCGGATTGTTCGCGATCTTATCATTATCGTGCGAGGTTGATCGCCCATAGTATCGAAATTAATGCATGTGTTTTCAAATAAATTTCGTACGAAATTAACGAAATTAACGAGGATTCTCGTTGTTCTATCCTATTATCGGCTAGTACATTGTGATCTAAATCCACGAATGGGAGTACACACTCGATAACAATATTCGGAAATTCCAAATCGGAAGTGTTGTCGCTTGAATATTGCGGTTCTAACACACGGCAGGTCGCGTATGTCTCGCACGGCTTCTTCGACAATTCGCAGGATCTTGGCTAATTCTAGGACGCTCTGGTATAGTTTCGCTGTATATATTTGTATCAGAGCATTGCGCCTGTTGCGATTGTTTTCGCTTCCGGACATTTATTCGTTTACAATGATGGCATAAAGGTTTTCGAACTTACATTAAAGCGGTTAATCGCATGTTACTTGTTCGCTGTTTCGTTATCTGACGTGTGCTGAGTCACCGTGTGTTAGATCATGCCTCGGTTACGCTGCTATTTGCGTCCTGGTCGAGTGCTTGCCTTGAAAGAAGATTTAGCTTTTGCTTTCCGCTTTGAACTGTTTCTTCCTTGTTTTAACTGATCCATCTTATTTATAGGCTGTTGCTATTATCGTCGCTGCTCCCAGATCCTGTGTGAATCTCTCCGCTGCCATCAAATTGTTGTGTCGGTATTTCACGGTACGGATCCACTAAGGCCTTCGGAAGATGAGATTAATCAATCTTATAGTTTTTTAAATAGAATATATTTAACTTCACATGTAACAGTGATTATTCTATTGCAATTCCTCTTAGCACTATTCGCGTCGTAGATACCGTTACAATTACGTTTAAACGAAATTGAGCAAATGCGACAAGTTTCTTTCAAATTTTCGACTGACTGCATCCGCAGTCGTGCTTATATTCTAAATTTTTCGGGTCATCCTTGAGCGTTCCGTGCTGATCCGTCAGCGTTCGGACGAGGACAGCTTCCGCGCAACTTCTGAATCCGCAGTTTCTTAAGTTTACAATTTATATTCATTCAGAGTCTTCTTTTATATTAATTATTTAAAAGTAACTTTGAGTATATTTAATAAATCGGTTTCAGCAATCATTTATTTAATCATTTATATTGCTTGCACATTTGTCACTTGTGCAATTAGCACTCGCAGTACCGGCAGAGTTCTAAGAATTTTTTTTTAGAATTTTTCAGAATTTTTTAAGGTAGTATTTTCTTATATTGATAAAAATGCTCTAAAAAAGTTGATAAAAATTTCAGAAAAAATTCATAGAGTTCTATGAGAAGAAAATAAACAATTTTTTTGTTTTTTGCAGTTTTTCTGTAAAGTTGATAGTACTGGAATAAAAATTATTGAAGACCAATTTTCGTCAATTTTTAGCAATTAATATTTTGTTAACTATTATGAAAATTGCAAAATGTAAAATACTTTTCTTCTCAGTTTAATCCATTCTGCCTCTAGGCGAAAGATTTACCATTATTTTCTAAACACCATGTATATATAAGCAGCTCAGTAATCTATAAAATAAAAATCTATAATATAAATCTATAATATAATAATGTAAAATATAAATTAATATTAGAACTGCAATTAGAGAATCAAGAAATAATTTTGAAATAAAAATTTCAAAAAAGAAGCCGTGAGTAATCAATATGCACAAAGGATCACATTAACAAAATGCTATGCTATTATTTAAATTTGCATAATTTAAAATATATACAATCAAATGAAATGTTAAATAGCAAACACGTTCAAATATACATATATTTATGTGATAATACGCTCAAATTTAAGAAAAATGAAGAAGTAGGTGTAATTAAATGCTCAAATGTACCTCAGAAAAGTTTCAAAATTTACTTAAAAGTAAAAAAATGCGTTAATATTTACGTGATAGTGCAATTCTTGAAGAAAAAATAATCACCCCTGTAAATTGCTGTACAACTGCTCAAAGATGAAGAAATTAAGTTTTCGATAGACAGATTTTTAGTGAACAAATGGCTTTTTGCAAAAACTAATGAACATTTCAGGTTTGTTCAGTCATGATGAGAGCTATATTTTACGAGAATTTCAAAGCTTTGCGTTTAAATCTCAATGAACAGAGAGCGAGTTAAAAAAAAAGCTTTTTCATCAAAAGATGTTTTTTATTTTTTTTCTATTAAACTAACTAAATCGATTTTAATGTTCCACGTCTCATTTTGTAGTTATTTCGAATACCTATCTATTTTTTATACTGATTTTTTTTTCATATAATTAATATCTTTCGTTTTATAAACGAAAAATATGTTTTTTGCAACTATTCGATTTTTTTTCGCATATTTTCTTCACAAGTTTCAAGTCTCAAATATACGTATTTCTTTTCTGATGGCTTTTCGAGACTTTCGTGAAGAGAAATACTGGTTTATAATTTTTTCTGGTAAAATTCTACCTCTACTGAACTATTCTTGCTCCTCGAGTTTATGAAGGAGAGGTATGCTATATAACACGCATAAAAAATCATAAATAATTAAATATCTCCACCATTGCGTTTTAACATGATTTATACTATTTTGGATTAACGGGAGAGGACACTATTACCATATTATAATTTATTAAAACTTATGATATATGTTATTTAGGATGCCCCCTTTATTGATGCCTAGGACCGCCGAGCGGCCGAGATTGACGAGAAAGCATTTTCTTGAAACAAGAGACTAGTGTGAGAAAGAGTTCACTGTCTCGTTCACTCTCGGCGCGCCGCAGGCGAGTACATGGCGAGACATGGATTCATGCTTGTTTGTGTATTACAGCGCCGCACCACGATAAATGGCCAAACTTATAGGCATGGAAAAGTGACGTTTTGACGGCGAAATTTATATTGCATGCTCTTTCGTTATTATTTGCTTAATTGTGAAAGTGTGACTTGTCTCGTATTTATCAAAGTCGTAATTATCGATGAAACTAAAGTTGTCTTGGAATTTTATATGTAAAAGCATATATTCTATTTGTTTCAACAGCTGTGTTTCTGCCCGAATATAGGCTCACTTTATGTGCCTTTTACGACCATTTATCAACTGTCAAGGGAGGAAAATATAGTTTTCATCGATTTTTACAAGTATTTTAAAATGCTCTCATCATTTCGTTTCATTCAAATTATCTTTATTTAAAAATGGCACGCAACATAAATTAATTAACGTATCATTTCTCGCTTCTAACATCACGATTCCAACATGGCCGCCGCGATTAGTCAGAAGCCTTAAATAAAAAACGTATGATAAAATATTTTTGCGTGCGAAAAGAAGATACAATAGGAGAAATAACGTAGTGGGAAAGATGACAAAACATAAGAGGAAGAGAGATAGTAAGAGATAGTAATATACAATAAATATATGCAAACCTTTGCTACCGATGCATTTTTGGAGAGGGCGGTATGGCCACGTGGCTCGCGGTAATAGCGGCGGGTAGCGATGGGTGGCGGGCGGCAATGGTGGGTGGCGGTATGTGACGAAACAAATACGGAATGCATAGCGGAATGTTATCACGCATATTATGTTTTTCCATCGACCAATCCATCGACCGGACATAAACATAGAATTTATATAAATATAGAAGAAGGGTCTTAGTTATCATTGTTTATAAAATATTAACGATCGGGGATCTTCCCGTGCCTACGAATATTTCCCTCTAGCCCCATTAGTTAGAACCCGCCTAGTCTATCTACTATAAGCGTGTTTTCTTTTACGTCCCAGAGTTTAGCCCAAGTGGGTTCTTGTCGGAACTCAAATTGTCTGATAGTTGCCATCCTTTTAATTCGAATCCATCTTCGGCTAAAATCGAAGTTGCCTTTTCTTTGAATATTATCGCTTTTCTTCTGATTTGATGCTGGTAACACAATTGTCCACATAGAAGGTTTTAATTTTTGGATGATATCCTTTTGGTGGACATTTTTAACTTCCTCTAGCGCTTGCTCTAAATGAAGATCGATGATGGATCCCCAGTAAGTACGGACTATTGGAGATTCCGAAGGCAATGACGAAATATTATAAGCTCATTCGGATTTTGTGTCTTTCTTCACAAGAATCTCATATCATTGCGCTCCTTCGGTGCTACACTGATTTGTAAAAATGCTTTTAGGATACCAATCTTATTCTTTCTGAATCAGGACAGCGACGGAATAAATTCTATAAAATTAAGTTCGATTTCTAAGCATTGATTTAGCGAAGGTTGATCTCTTCCTTTGATTGATGATCGAAGATTGGTTGAATGCGAATTGTATTGTCTTCCTTGATAATGGGTCTATATGGTAAATTATGATAAAATACATTTAAATTTCTTATTTCTTTTTCTGGAACTATATCTATAATGATTTCCTTTATCCATTCATCGAAGACTTTCTCGTACTCACAGAAAATTATTATTGTGTAATTTCTTTAGCATACCGTCTACTTTCTGCTATTTTTCGATTTTCATAGAGTGGAAGGTGATTCTCCTTCGAGAATAACTTCACATTTTCCCGCTAAATTGATCTTAGTAGTCTCTTGAAATCTTTTTAAGAAGTGGAGAATCCTTTTGGTGCTTTTCTTTCGACAATCTCTGAATTTCTGATTCGGATCTTCGATGTCAAAATTCCATATGTTTCCTGAACTTGCTTCTAGAGAGAACATCAAGTAGATCATTAAAATTGTATCTTCTTGCTGCTCATTGGGGATTTTTCCTATCAGGTTCTAGCCTAATCTGATTTTCATAGCAATGATGCTGTTTTTCAAATTGTGCATTTTTCCTGTGTACATGTGTCTGTTCCGATGAGTATTGATATTGACTGTTGATTGATTGTTTATCCATTTCTGTATTTGATAATTTTACAGATTTGCAAGTGTAATTTCTCTTGTATTACATTGTAATTCCTCTTGCTAAGCTCCTTCTGATTGCAAGATATTCTAATAAATTGTATCTTGATAAAAAACTATAAAATTGCATGCGTATGTATCGTCTAGAAAACGCAGATTTATTCGATAGCATTTATGTTCTTGCCATCTTAGTGTTACCGAAAAGTAGATGCGTCATTGTTTGCGTTCCTAATTGTTTGAGTTCAAGCTGCTCCGCCACATGTCCTAGAATGTAAAAGCGAACGTAAGCCTGAATCAAGATCTGCAAGCGCGTGTTATAAATTCTTTACATCTATTCATTAATTTAACGCGTCTGTAAAGTTGTAAAAATATTTGAGGGTTTAAAAAAAATTCGCTAAACTTTGTCTTTCTGTTTTCTCCTTAGTACCATCTGCTTTTGATTTGTCGGGAGACATAAAGCAACATTATTAACAAGACATGTTTCTTTTCACACTAGGCACTTTTCCATTGTATCTGTATTTCTTGCAGTTATGATCTTTAAACAGTAAAAAAAACAGGCGTTCTTATCTCTTACTGTGCTTGCTCTTTCTTCCATAAACATTTTTTTCGCTTTGTGGGACACTGAGAACTGTCGTGACTTTTGTTGCAGAAAATACATCTGATAACACGTGTCTTAGCGTTAAGAAGATAACCTATTGCCGTTGGTCGCATTCTGTTTTCAAATTTTTGACTTTTTTTGTCTTTATTCTTTGGTTTATATTAAATCCACTCACCACTATAGTTGTTCCGTTTTGACTTTGGACTGTAAGAAAGTCATTAACTTAGTTAAACGTTCTTTCGTATCCGTAATACTTGACGCTGAAGGATGTTTTTGCCACGCTCTCAATAATTCTTCCAGCAAAGATGATTCAATGATACTAAGGGTATACATAGCTGCACATATTTCTGTGATGACATTAAGCGAATCTAATGCTCTTAAGTAAGTTTCTAATTTATCATAAAAGTTGATGATAGATGATTGGAATCTTTTTTAGCTGCGTTACTTAATATTAGTTTGAGTAACTCAATGTATAATTCTATTAATAACTCCTTTTTGTCAAATTTACTTTCAAGATTGTCAATAATCTTGTCATAATTTTCCGCGTTAAAGAGGGAACTATTGATGAGCTCGTGTGCTCTAAAATTATTAATCATAGCTTGGACAAGATATTGAAATTTATTTTCTTTTGGATTTCAATCATTGGATTTTCGTGAATATTTTTGAATAGGCTCCAAAACGAAAGCTATTCCTTTCTCCACTGTAAAGTCTCCACTGAATTTCCAAAGCTCTTAGGAAGTTTAAATCTTTTGTCTTGAGCTATTTGATTACTTTGAGGCTGTTACTGAGAGGTTATGTCCGAAGGAAAATTTTCGACGCGCTGAATCAGGAGGTCAACATATTTTAGGATGTACATCTTTATCTGTTGATATTTATTATAATACGATTCTCATCAGCACTCTCGATATCTCTTATTATAGCGTCCTCTATATTTAGCATAACCTATATAGATTGAATTTGATCGTTTAACTCTTCCAGTTGAAAACAGCGTATCAAGCCTTGATCTTTGTGTCTGGTTTTTCTTTCTCGATCTCGTAACGTAACAGCGTATGTGTTCTAGTAAACGCTGCCCGCACAACCATTCACATTTTCCGTTGCTTATCCATCGTGTCTCAAAAATAATCACTCTCGGGGTCCTGTCTTGGTCGCCAATAATGTTCTTAGTATTTTAACACAACGGAATGGGATAACAGCGGAAAAAGACTATATTCTGTTAATAAAAATTTGTTAATAAAAATTCTGTTAATAAAGACGTATATATATTTCTCTCTGAAGTATAATAACCGTAAGTATCGAACGTACAATAATGACTACTCTTGTTCCCTGTTTCTTCAACATACCGCTAGTCCACAGATGGCGTCTGAAGCCAACGCCACCTGTGGACTAGCGGCAGTAGTTTATTACCGCACGTAGAGTACAAAATTATAAAAAATTCTATTTTCTACAAGTTTAAATACAAAGAATAGTGAGATACATCGATGATTTACCGATTTGCGCGAGTAGTATGTCATACGAGTGACATGTCATCAAATCCACATTGGCGTCACTCGAAGAGTTCCAAGAAAGCGATAGCGGGTTGGCGCTATTGCAAATTCTCAGCTTGACTGTCAATATGAATAAATTAAATTCCATGCGCGCGACATCACATCGAACTCTCGCGAAAAATTATGCTAAAAAAGGCGATAAGCAATGTGAAATCCATGGACAATACGCGTTTTGCCTGGTCGATGGTCGCCGCTGTGTACCCCGCAGAAAGAAATGCGGATTGGAAATCTTCATATCCGCATTACACAAAAATGTTAAATTTTATAGACATAGAGTTTCCGATGACTTTAAAAGATATTCCGAAATTTGAACATTTGAACGCAATGTCGATTAATGAATACATCGAAAATGGATAGATCCTTTCTCTGCGACTCATAAGCGACAAGAAGGAAAAGCATATCAACGTACGCTGTACGTGCAAGATTCACACGTAACAACAATCTCGGCCACTTTGGTAGGTCAAGAATCTGTCGCATCTCATAAGATTATAAGAAGAAGCACAAGAAATATTTCTGCGATCGATAAGTATAATAAGAAAAAATTATAATTTTCTTTTTTGTTAATAAATAATAATAATAATAATAATTTATGCTTTTTTTAGATGCTTGCATTACTTTGAGTCGAGCGAAAAATTGCAGTCACATACAGTGGACAAAATAAACGACTGCGCGGTCTACCTAGCGAAGACGACAAATAGTTATGTTTCAAAAATCATTGCAATGAGTGTTCATTGTCTATACTGATTTGGAATGCGTTCTGCAGAAGACACAATCCAAAAGGGAGGACAAGTCATCGTACGCGTATCAATATCATGAACTGTTTTAATATAAGACATTATGTGCGATGCTCGTAAAACGACGCATTATCGTCGGTTCCATCACAATAAAAACTATAAGTATATAAGTTTAAATCCGCTGTTTACTCATAGGTGGCATTAGTGAACGTACAAAGCTACCTTGGGCACACAACACACTTTTTTTTATGTGTTTGACATCTGTCAACATTAACCAGTGCACATCATCAGCAATTTCATACAACAACATTTTTTCTTTCGTAATCATGTCTAGTTTTTTGCTAAAAAAAAAGCATATGCGGGAAGCTTTGCTTTTCTGTTTCAGTTTGAAGAAATCGGCTGCCGAATCGCATCGAGGCCTATGGCGACAATGCTTTATCGGAAACAACATGCAGAGATTGGTTTTGCCGGTTCAATGACGACAATTTTGACCTGAATGACAAGAAGCATGAAAATCGGCCCGGGAAGGTTGAGGAGCCTGTCTGTTGCAGGCTCTTTTGGACGAGGACGATATCCAATCGCAAAAAATGCTTGCCGAGAAATTGGGTGTTTCTCAAGCAGCCATTTCCATGCAGCTACATGCCATAGGGAAGGTTCAAAAGATCGGAAAATGAGTGCCGCAAGAACGATAAGCAGATGGAGCGACGCCAAAACACATGCCAAATTCTGCTTGCCAGACAAAAAAGAAAGTCGTTCCTGCATCGGATTGTGACAGGCGATGAAAAGTGAATCTATTTTCAGAATCCTAAACGCAAGAAATCTTGGGTTGATCCCGTTCAACCATCAACATCTTCCTCAAGATCAAATCGCTTCGGACGGAAGACGATGCTGTGCGTTTGGTGGAATCAGGAGGATGTCATCTACTACGAGCTGTTAAAACCTGGAACTGTTAATGCTCACCGCTACCACCAACAACTGATCAAATTGCACCGTGCTCTGCGTGAAAAAAGGCCGCATTATCGGAAAAGACATGACAAGCTGATTTTCCTCCACGACAACGCACCATCGCACACGTCAACAATGGTCCAAAATTACTTGGAGATACTCAACTGGGAAGTGCTACCCCATCCCGCTTACTTATCAGACCTGGCACTTTCTGACTATCACCTGTTTTCGTCAATGGGCCACGCGCTCGCTGAGCGGCATTTCGATTCTTACGAAGACGTCCGAAAATGGCTTGATGAGTGATTTGTCTCGAAAGATGAGGAATTTTTTTGGTATACACAAATTGTCCGAAAGATGGGAAAAATGTATAGTTAGCGAGGGCAAGTTCTTTGAATAAATTGGTTTTGCTTTCTAGGAAAAAAAATGTGTTTTTCTGATTAAAAAACAGCGGATTTAAGCTTATACACCGGTATAGCGTGGTTTGCGCAACAATTCCAAGACGCATAAAAAATATCGCGTAAAAAATATCGTTAAAAATGTCCGTTAACGTGCCCATGGAAACGTTATCAAAAAAACAATAGGTGGCGTACCGTAGTGCGACGCGTTGTCACATCTGCGACAGAAACTGTTCGCGCCGGACGACACGCGGGTACACCCGATCATTGCATCTCATCGGTAGATACTGTTCATTCCAGCGCATTTCAATTGCAATCTAAATTACAAAAATTCATTCTGTATTCCAGTCATATATATTTCACAATTTATCGGGCTACGATGCGCATTATATAATTAAAAAAATTGCTATCGCGGAGGACAAGATCTTTTTTCAATAATAAAGGAAAAATACATTTCACTAAACATGTCAATAGCACCAAAGACAAAAATGAAAATAACTTTTAGAAAAATTGCATAAAATTAAGGTTCATCTTCTTTTAAATTTTTAACAAGCCTTGATAAATTGACGTCGCATCTCGATAAAGAAAAACTAAAAATTACACGGTCTGGATTTTGCAACCTCAGCGGAAGATTTTGATCTTCTTACACGTAAAGGCATCTTTCTGTACGAATACGTTGAAGAAATAGGAAAAACAAATTATTTTTCAGTTTGTTGACAAGCGATACCGTATCCGAGAGCGACTACACACACACACACACACACACACACACACACACACACACACCGCGAACATCTGGTAGCAATTCTTTATTCGAACGGTCGGCGAATACAGATGATTTATACTTGAAAACAAATGTCTTGTTATTAGTCGAAAATTTCCGAAAGTTGTGTCGCGAGTTACAATCTCAATCCCATTACACTTTGCCCGGTTTCACGTGAGATGCCATGCTGAAGTATAAGATTGAGTTGCTCACCGACATCGATATGGTTCTATTCATCGAGCGCGGCATACGCGGCGACATCAATCAATGTTCAGGCAGATATACGCAGACTAGATATAACATAGAAGCGCAACATAGAAGAGCATATTTAAAGGTTATAATTAATCATCTAAAGAAAAAATGGAGACCTGTGTTTTCTGTCATTTTGCAAATGTCATTTTGCGGTGCGATTCCTATAGCAGTAGTGGTTTCTACTGGCTACAAAGAAATACTGATTCTCTTTGGAGACTACAATATACATATCAAGATTTAAAAATAATGTACTTACTGAAATTAAAGTCCTAGAAAACTATCCATAGAAAAAATGGCGGAAGAACCAAGAAATTGAAACAATGGTTGCCCTTCTCTGTTATATCTAAGACTCTAGCGCAGATTAATAACAAATGCATGCGTTCGTACAATCCATCGTCGAATCCGTCATCATATCTTACGTACTACAATATGAATAATTTGGGCAATGTGTCAACCTTACGCCAACTTTCGATGGATGGAAGACACTGCCAACTTTAACGCGACCGTGATCACTCCAGATCTGTTCACCGGTTATATTTTCGAAATCGATCTCGAGTGTCCGCAGCATCTACTGACCTATTTTTCTGCTCAATGCGATAAGCTGCCCAACAAGCGCGAGGAAAATTTCTTCTAAACTTCTAGCGACACTGTACAATAAACAGCGATTACATCATCCACGGCCATAACCTGCAGCAATGTACTCGTTTCATCTCGGCGTAACAAAGATCCATCGGGTGCTACAATTCACACTCATTCCGCCTGGCTCCGCGATTACATTGAACTCAATATAGTTTAAAACGTGCGCGAAAAACAATTTTGAGAAAAACTTATATAAATTAATGAACAACGCGGTATTTGTCTGTGAAGAACGTTCGAAATCACGTCGACATAAAATTATTACATAAATATAACAAATGGGACGGACGGTACGATGCGGAGGCAATGATTGCGAAACCGAATTTCCACAATCATAGTGTCTTTGCGGAAAATTTAATCACCGTCGAACTGTGCAAACTCGAGATAAAGTTTAACAAATTCACCTATTTAGTATGTGAGTATTTGTATACTCGACATATTGAAAGTCTGCTTGTATGAATTTCATCATGAGTACATGTTACCAAATATCACAACAAATGAAAAATCATGTACAAAGACACGGACAATCTTATTTGCCACATAAAATGCAAGGACGTTTATGAGGAGAAGAAACGCGATATCGCTAAATTCGACACGAGCAATTATCCGGTGGACAACACGTACGGACTTTTGCGAATAAGAAAGTACCGGGTCTAATGAAGGATGAGAATAATGGTACGATAATGATTGAATTCGTTGGATTTAGTGCAAAGATGTACGCAGTAAATAGCAAGAAGGATTAAAAAGGCGAAAAACATAAAGAGTAACGTCGTAGTGCGCACGATAACGTTCGACAATTACACGCAATATTTGAACGAAGAGATTGAAATGACTTGTCATCAAAAATCGCTCTGAGTCCATACGATGACAAATGAGACATACCGGACTTGATGGAGACATTATCGTGGAAGATTGGCGGATCTCTTACGAAAAAAACCTTCAATTTTGAATGTTAAAAAATGCTCAAATTTGAATATTATTTCGGATTGTCAATTGAAGGTTACACTCAGTTAAATGTTAATGGCCAAAGAAAACCAAAATAAATGGCTTTACTACATGGGTTGAAAAATCCCAGGATTTTTAATGAAAACAAGCGTTTTTTGGGCAAAGTTATATTTATTCCTCAACATAGTTGCCTTCGAGGGCGATACACTTGGTATAGCGATTTTCCAACATTTCGAGTTTTTGTAGTACGAAACGTCCAAGCCTTCGAAATACGCCTCGGTTTCCGCGATGACTTCCTCATTCGATGTGAATCTCTTTCTCTGGAGCCACCGCTTGAGGTTTGGGAACAGATAATAGCTGGGGGCCAAGTCTGGAGAATACGGTGCGTAAGCAACCAATTCGAATCGTAATTGGTCCAATTTGGCCATCGCTTTCAAGGACATATGTGATCGTGATGGTACAGAAGGCGAAAGTAGCACTTAAACGAGTGTAGCTTGTAAACGAATGAACGAAAAGTCATGAAACTTCATACATAAACTAGTGACAGATGAACCTCTTGAAATGAATCATGTTCATTTTCTAGTGACGCTATCTATTGAAAAATCCCGGGACTTTTCAGTCCATGTAGTATATAAAATTAATTAAATCTGTTTTATTGTTAAAATAATATTATTGATTTGCAATATTTTCCAAAACACACACGACAAATTATAATTAAAAAAAAACGCTTTCTCTCTCATTTGGGAATTAATTTTTTATTTTCCTAAGCAATTACTCATCCAATCTTATATATATCTAACGATGCTTGATCTCTGCAATCTCGTATTGAACTACTGTTTCGATGATCCAAGAACACTGAATGTTAGTATATAAATGTGATATATTTCAACAGGACTTCAACATCTTTAAGATTGCGTGAAAAATTTTTGACAAACTTTGTCTAGGCTGTGTTCGGAAACTTCATCTGAGTGCCCCCATGTTTCATCTTATCCTTGTTTCAAATTGGTTAAATAACAAGGATAAAACGACATATGAGGGCATTCGATTAATATTTCCGAACACAGCCTAGAAAGTTTGTCAAAAATTTTTGAAGATTATAATTTAATGCCCATTATTAATATCAATCTTTCGTTTATATCTGATACGTATTGTTCTAATTAAGTAGAATTTTCATTTATGGAGCTTTAATAGATACAAAAATATGTATTGCTTAGGTTTTATCATACATAATAATTTAATAAAATTTTTTTGCAGAGTATGTATCCAGTGCCTTTTTTACCTTTTTTTAAAAAGGTAAATATATATTGATATCTCATGCATTTTGTTTAACATTTTCTTATAAACAGTATATGAATTAATCAATTTAGTACATATTTTTTTCCGAAGAACAAAAGAATACTCTTAGCGCTTTTTTCCATTATTCTTTAAAAGGATCAGTTTTATACTGATACCTATTATTAAGCATTCTTTCATTGTTTATATTATTTTCTTAACGTTTTTAGTTTAGGTTTTTAATTTATAACGATTCTTTCACACTGTTAATCTTTTTATTGTCTAGTCTTTGTCCTTTTTAATTTTATCTGATTTGTGTAATTATTTTTATATGTTTTATTACACTCTTGCCTGCATACTTTATTTATTGTGAGCTTTGCATACTTCATTTACTGTAAAAAATTTTTTTTATTCCAACCTGATCACACTCAATGTCTCTTAGACATTTCTTTGAAATCATTATCAGCTTGTGAAACATTTTGAGTGATTTTGAATTTTTTATATCTGAGTTGGGATTCGCCTGTTATGCAAAACTGCAAGAAAATGTCCATTTTGTATCGCTGAGTATGTCTTCAAATGTGAGTCAAACGTTGAAGCAAGCTAATATATTTTTGTTTTAGTTGTGTGAATTGTTTGTCAATTTTGTATGCGCTGTACTTTCATTTGCCCTATTTTTCTAACATTAATTATAATTTCGTATTACAATTAATAATATAATTGTAATATAAAACACGTGTTGTATTACAATTAATTGTATTAGAGAATAAATCGAAATCGGAAATAGACTGCGGTAAATGCAATATGCATACTACACAATATCATCAAAACGATATTATGCGCAGACAGCATAAACAATCGGCAGTGTCGCAGATACAATTGCGAATGGAATACTCGGATACACGGCTAAGATAGTGAAGAATAGCTATCATTTACTTAATTACTCGTATTAAGTATGCTCTTAATTTATACGTTTTTAACTAATAAAGTTGGATGTCGGCACCAAATGTATTTTATCTTCAATAACAACTTTTATCAATAACAGGAAAATTTAAACTAATTGACAGTTAACTGATATTCGTATTATTAAGTATATCCTTTTTTTGCATGTGGCGCGCGGGCAGAGCTGTAACTTCGCATTTGTACGCCATGTGCAGAATCAATTTTCTAATTCTAATTAATGTAGTTAGAAAAAAATAAAACGACGACAGCCTAACGCAGCCTAAAATAGCTTATTTATACACGATGAATATAAATAAGAAATACTAAAAAACTGATTTTTAATTTTTGGAACAATGTTCCACATATGTTTTTTAAAAAATCTGAGTACGACGTATTTCATTCATCATGGAATGGTTAATTCATTATAATTATAATTTTTAATTAGACAGCCTAGTGAAAAATTTTTCTTAGAATTTTTTATATAATTTTTCAGAATTTCTACATAATTTTATGATTTTTTATATAATTTTATAATTTTATCATATTTTTTTTAGAAATTGGAACATTTCTCAAAAAATCTACATCTTTTCTCAGAATGTTTCATACATGTTAATTATAAAATATCATAAGATTTCTAAAAATTTTTGTAAGTATAATTTCTGATGAAATGTTATAAAATTTAAAAAATATTTTTTGAAAATATGGGATGAGAAATTCCAAAATATTTCAGAATTCACTTGTATGAAAAATTCTGAGAGAAAATATAAACTTTTCGAATATTTCTGAAAAATTTCCAATTCGTATAAAAATTATGAGAAAAATTTTTAGCAGAGAATATTCAAATATTTTCAATAAAAACAGAATATTTCCGGCAATACGCCGCGCTGGGATTTACCGCAGAAGTCAGAAAAAATAGAAGGAATGGGGGTAATTTTTCTGCAACTATTCTGCCTTTATGTTATATTAGTATTGTATTATGATTTCAACTTATTACTGTTAATATTAATGAAATTATTCTCTATATAGTGAGTCGATTTATCACTGTAATAAATAAATCATGAACTGAATTGAATCGATTTATCACTGTAATAAATAAATCATAAATTACAATCTGTATAAAATGATTATTGTAGGATGTGTAAAAGACTTAGTGATTATTTCATGATACATGTACTGGAATAGTAAAGCATGTTGTGAAACAAAATATAAGTGTTTTGCTTTTATATTCTTTGTTTAGTTTGTTGTCTTGTATATCCCACCTGTTTGGGATATACAGTATTTTTAGCGGGATTATGCCCAAAGCAAAGTGCGCAAATTGAATTCAGCGCACTAAATGCAATAAACGCATTATATGAAATATGTATCTTAACACTTATATATTAATATGTGTCATAACACTTATAATATGTATAAGAAGATTATAATTATTATTTATTATTTCATACATATTTATCATTCTTATTTCTTAATAAAATTTTTTAAACACATTTTATAAATTATTGTTTATATTTATTGTCATTATACGTTTTATTTATATACATTATTTGTAAATTTTTCACGAGTCGTACATATTCTTCTCCCCTTATGAGTAGCCATATTTCCCACTCTTATGGCAAAAATATAAGGTTTCAAAAAGTTAATTTTTTAATATGAAAAATAAGTATTTCAGATTTCAAATATTTTTTTTCATAGTAGTAGAGAGTACAAAGTTTTTATTGATATAATTTGTTTAATCTAAACATAAGTAAATAATACTTAATAAATTAAGTTTTTGATAGGTGTAGCGTATATATCGGAGTTACCCCTGTATTAAAAATTTTTTTTTAATTCAAATTTTTCATCCAAAAAATCTAAAAAAACTTTTTTTAAATGTAATTTCTTGTTGAAAAGTATATCAAACTTTCTCAAACTTTTTAATTTATTTACACGGTAGGAATAAAAATGAAAAATTGAAATTGATGTTTTTCATCATCATTATTACATGGATAAGTTTAGCAGGTTAAAATTTTATGTAAAATAATTTTTTATTGAACTTAACAATATGACGAACTCAAATTTGATTTATGGACATTTTTCATTTGTTTATTCGAGTAGATCCTTTAGAGAGAATGTGAGACCAACGCCCAAAATACGATGAAAATCTTATTTTTTAGTATACTATATAGAGATATATAGTACAAAATTGGCAAAGACAAGCAATTTCCGACAATTAGTAACCACAATTTACATAAGAACTTCATTAATTAATGAAGAAATAATGAAGAAAAGAATAATGAAGAAAAATATTAAATAAATTTTGCAGTATCCAGAAATATGATGATTATTAGTATATATTCCCACATAAAAACATTTATAAGCAGAGTTGAACTTCATCGAAGTAATAGAATTACAAATCAAATTGATCACGATTTGGTTGACTCCCGAAATGTTCATGTTGTGCAGGATATTAAAAATATCAGAGGCCCGAACATCGATTCGTATAATTATCCTGTTACAGTGAAGAATAAATAAAAAATGAAGATCCTGGAAAAATAAAAAAAGAATTTAGCTCACAAAAAATATAATCTAATGGTACTGAGTAATACAAAAGTAAGGGAGAAATATGAAAACAGATTGATAATCGCACTTATATCAAATAAAGAAGAGAACACAATAAAAAAAAATGGTTTAGACTGAAATATATAGCATTGTGGCATTAGCAACTATTGGACACAGAAGAAGAAAGATATAGGGACAGCTAGTTGATGAGGAATATGCCAAAGCGGTTAAGGAGAGGAACGACAAACGGAATAAGTTTCTACAGTGGAATACGAGATGAAATGAAAATAAGTACAAGGAGGGAAACGAAACTATATCGATGAAAGAAGAGAAAGAAGCTAGAGGAGAAAGTTAAAATTTTGGAAGGAGCGAGAAATAATGATAGTAGAAAGTTCTGTGATAGTAGAAAATGATATAAGAAAGTGGGTGATCTGAAAAAAAGGTTTCATAGCGCGCTCGCAGCGGACCTCAGGAGTGGATCAAAGCCCTGATTGTACCAATTTAAAAGAAAAAGAGATAAAAATGACATGCTCCAACTACTAAGAAATAAGTCTTCTATATGTGCTGTACAAGATCCTTTCTACATTCATATACAGGATCATTTTAATCAAAGTCAAGTCATTTTAATCAAACTAAACAAATATCTCGATAAATATGAAAGATACAGAAAAAATGTTTCAAACATAAGTTATATAATTCTGAAGAGAACATAAGAAGGTATCATTGATTTTTTGATCTCAATTAAAGTTACAATTTTTTTAATGAAACATCCTATTTTTGATGGCAAATGTTGTAGCTGGTGTTAAGAGCTTTTCAAAACATTGTAATAAAGTTATTTTTCATTACGTATTTTTTACAAGGCTTGAAACTTATAATGCCGTCAGTATTATCCAAGGTGTCCGATTGACAGCTAAAACTTTTTGAATGTTATTCAGAATCATGTCCTGGATAACATTTATCAAGATCAAGGCCACTGGAGATTATTTCTCTTATTTTTATTTTTGTACTAAAAATTAATTTTTACGTTAAAAATGAAATTAAAGAGCCAATGACTTTGATCTTGATAAATGTTATCCAAGACATGATTCTGAACAGCATTTAAGAGGTTTTTTTAGTCATCGGTCGAACACCTTGAATAAGATTAACACCTTGAATAAGATTTGTCGGCGGTACTTGTAACTTTCACGCATCATAACTCAAAAAGAATTAATGAAAAAATATTTTCTATAGCGTTTTAAAAAGCTCTCGACACCAGCTATTAGATTCAAAAATAAGGTGTTCCATTTAAAAAATCGATGGGACCTTTATGGCGACGCCATTCAAGGTCAAATCAATCTTTTTATGTTCCCCTTCACATTTGTTTGAAACATTTTTTCGTATCTTCCATATTTATCGAGATATCTAGTTCGATTAAAATGACTCACCCTTATGTGAAAAAAGGAATTAGAGATTACCAGTGTGGGTTTAGAGATAACAGATCAACGATAGATTAGATATTTGGAATAAAACAAATTAACAAAAAGGCAATGGAATTCAAACTGATCCTATGGGCATTTTTGTGGACTTTAAGGCAGCTTATGATAGCATCTACAGAGATTATCTATTCAGCTATGGCAGAGTTAAATATATCAAGAAAGCTATTAATCTTTTCAATTAATTTTATAAAAATAATCATGAACGAACCATATGTATACTCAAAAGCAACACAAGGTCTCAGAGGAATTTCAAGTACGATTTACGTCAAGAGGATGTCCTGGCACTTCTGCTCCTTAACATTGTTAAGAAGCAGATAATTATGTATAGCAATTTGTATATCAACACTGGCACGATTTTTAATAAATCTATCCAGATATTAGGCTATACAGACGACATAGCAATCATTGGATATTCTAAATGTAACATGGTGGATACATTTATTGAACTAGAAGGAGTAGCAAACAAGTAGAACTGGAAATAAATGTAAAAAAAGTTCAAATGTCGTGGAAGTGACAAGAAATAAATAACCATTAGAACCTGATACAAAGCAGGCAATTCAAAATATTACTCTCTTTCTCATATTTGGAAAACAACAGGAATGATAAAACAAGGGAAATAATGAATAGAATTACAGGCCTGAGATCTCATTATGCTTTAAAGCTCCTGATTAGTCATCACAGCCATATTGAGTCATGACATCAGAAGCGAGAAATGATACGTTAATTATTATTACATACCATTAATTATTATTACATACCATTTATAAATGAAGACAATTTGGATAAAACAAATTGATGAGATTTGCTTTAAAATATTTGTAAAAATGGACGAAACCCATGTTTATCCCCTTTGACAGTTAGTAAATAATCATAAAAAGTACAAGGCACGTGTAAGTAAAAATAAGCTACGCATGCGCATTGAATAAAAATACTTCATGTAATATAAATTAACGTGTCATTTCTCGCTTCTGATGTCACGATTCAATATGGCTGTGATGACGACTCAGGAGCTTTAAGTAGTCTGTTGAAAAGCAAGATAGTATCAAAATTCAGTTATACAAAACATTGATTAAATCGGTCGTATGCTGAAGAAACATGGAAACACTGAGTAAGGTCAACTGCAACAGACTAGACATTTTTGAAAGGAAAATACTGAGAAGAATTTATCGACCAATGAGAATGAGGAATGACATATGAAATGGAACAGTGAACTTTGTAGCTATGACGTATACCTCTCTCAACCTATGTTAAGCTCTAGATTTAAGTTATTTAGGCATCTAAATAGAACCGAAAAAAACAGAAAAATATAACAAGCATACTCTTCAAAACTAGATCAAGAGATAGACTGAAGATAGAAAGGTGCTTGAGGATATGTGTGCGATAGGGATACATCTCATGAGGGACAGAAAGGAGTGGAGGAGAATGTTGGATCAGACTAGAAATCACTATGATCTGTAATGACAGGAAAAGAAGAAAAACATAACTACAAGATTTGTTTTAATTTAAACCATTGATATTATATTCGTCATTTCACATAAATCGCAAATGCAATTTAAACTTGGTAAAAATCAGAGAATCTAATACGTCATCCTCTAATTGAATTAGATATGTCCGGCGAAGTGTATTAATGTGAGCAAATAGATGGATTAGCTTAGTAATGACAGTAATTCGTGTTACAGTACCAAATAATTGCTATCAGGAAATGCTTAGAAATCGATGCTTACAGGATCAATAATCGGTTCACAAATTTATCTATTTGCGACAACTATAAGTAATGTACGATACGTATGCATTGTAAATACGTACGACTAAAGAGTTCGATTTATTGATTCCATTTTTGATTCTGTGAAAAGAACCATTTATTTATATTCTACCTTTTACATTACATTATTCGTAATTAAAAACAATTTATAAAATTAACGATTTATTTAGAAAAAGAGAAGTAAAAACCCATTTTAAGAAAAACTTTATTAATATTAAATTAAATGAATTGTACTATTAAAAATTAAAATATTTAGATGAAAAAAATTAAACTTACAAGGAAAGTTTTACAACTGTCTGGAACCGATTTGGTACTCCATAATATGTTATTAAACACGAAAATCTAGATAGAAGAGATTTGTTTATACGTGCCTTTTTAAACAAAAATTTTATCATTTCAAGAATACTTTAAAGCTATAAAGAAAAAACAATTTTTTTAAATTTTTGTGTTTAACAAAATACTCCTATCGTCCATTAATTTTCTTAAATTTTTAATTTTTTTTATCAAATTAAAGATTATTTTTTTATGAATTCAATCATGTGTAATAAAATTACATTACAGCATATGGTATCATTTTCGAGAATCAATTATTAATACTTCCGTATCCATGTTCATATGCGTAAATGTCGTTGGAACAATAAAATACATAAACGAATAAGGCAATTGATATTTGTAATATTACAAATTATAAATAATGTAAAGAGTTATAATATTATAATTTTTATTTTTTCTTAAAATGAGTAAAACTTTTTTATTTATTTCTGTATATTATTTCCTTATAATATCTTAAGATTATTTTCTTAAAGTTATTTTCAGTTTTACATTTCTTTAATATTTTATTTACTTGTCGTTTACGTAATAATTTCTAAATGCACTTAATAATGATATAATTTTTAAATGTTCATATACAATAAATTTATATTTTATTCCGTTTACTCATTGCAACAATAATGACTTGATAAAAAAAATATTTTAAACATAATGATTTCATGCGCCATGAACATTTTTCTAGTTTTATTATTGCAATCTTCGATATCACATGTTGTTGTCAAAATTTTGTCAAAATTAAATTCTACTAAATTTTCAAATTTCTAGTCTTTCGTTTGCATAATCATTTTTAGACTACTTAGAATATTTAATAAATTGTAATATCGCAGGAATGATAATTGATTATGTATCGGAGATGGCAATTTTATTATATTATTTCGTTCATGTAAATTTATATTAAAATTCAATAAATAATAATGGTTCCAATAATTAAATAAAATAAATAATAAAATAATAAAATAAAATATACAATATACAGGATGCGTCATCAAAATTCGGACAAATCGAACAGTTTCTTTAAACAAAATATTTTAATGAAAAATTAAATATTACAAAAAATTCTTTTACATGGCATTTAGGGGATTCCTGTAGAGCACAATTATTCGATCCCCCATTAGCTTGAATGATGGCCTTGAATGAATAGTCTCCATTCTCGGTCTGAAGTGTTCAATGTAGAAGCATGCAATGTAGCGCTGTTCATGCCGACGAATGCTTCCTCAATAACGGTCCTTAATGATATCACATTGGGATGTCGAGATTTGTTTATGACGCTTTCAATTACTTTTCATAGTAGTCTAAAGAATTCAAATTTGGGCTGTTGGGAAACCAGAATGGGAAGCAAGCAACTCAGCTTATCCTGGCATCTCAGAGAGTACCTGTCGTATCTTTACGATTTGTACCGAAGATCCTCCTCAGCAATTCGACGCATTGTTGGCTCGCTTACACCAACAATGCTAATTTTCGCAACGATTGCCCTGGATCATCCGAAATCAACGCTTGAGCTCTTTCAATAACTGCGGGGGTCTGCGGGATCTTTGCGATGCGTTCTTTGTGACTTATTCTCGCTGGCATACTGGAACCTTCGTTGGATTGTTCGTAGGCAAAAGCCGTACACTTTGCCACGTAATAAACGGTTGTCTCGGGTATCCAAAGAACCGAATTATTTCCATTGCTGAGCACTTAGCGCGAAGGCCTTCGATGATCGCGACTCTTCGATTATACTCTGCACTTGGTTTCAACATTGCGGCCATTTTGAGAACATAACTGTTTAGAAGCGCTTTCTTGAATGCAAACAACAAAAAACTTCTGGCAAAGGCATAATATAGCGGAAAATTTATATTGAAATTTGTCCGGATTTTAGTGACGCACACTGTAGAAGTAAGAACCAACTCGGAAGAAAAGAATGAAATAACAATATTATTGTAAGTAATATAAAAACATACAAATACGTTTCGACCTCTATCGGGTTCTTCTCAAAATTAAATAATAAGTTTAAATGTTACCGATAACTATGCAAGAACAATGCATGTAAAAAACGCATGCATACTCGCATGTTGGAAATAATAGTTATGGCATAATATAGCCTCGATTCAATTGGCTTCCCATCGAAACTTGTTGTTAGTCTATTCCAGAAGTCACAATTGTATGAAGTCTAAAATACCGTAAGCTTTCTCTCAATTTACAATAGTTTGGTCCAGTGAAAATTAATGTAACAAATGCATCTTTCATATTCTTTTGCAACTGCTGATTATTCGAACATCCAAAATAATTAAAAAACGTAAATTGAGTATTGAAAGTAATTATAATAATACTGAGATATCAAATGGGTCTCAATTTATTATATATAATACAGAGATATCAATACTCAATTTATATTTTTTAATTATTTTGAACGTTCGAATAATCAGCAGTTGCAAAAGAAGAATGTGTACATCTTTATTACATTAATTTTCATTAGACCAACCTATGTAAATGAGAATTTACGATATTGTAGATTTCATACGATTGTGACTTCTGGAATAGACTAACAACAAATTCCGAACAAGAAGCCGATTGAATCTAGGCCATATTATAATTATGGTCTATAATTATTATTTCCAACATAATATGCGAATACACATACACTTTTTATATATTGAACATTTTGTGTAGTTACTAGTTTTTACATTTAACATTTAAATTTATTATTTAACATTGAGAAGAACTCGAGGATCAAAACTATACGTTTTTATATTGCTTACAATAATATTGTTACTCATACTTTATCCTGAGTTTATTCTTAGCTCTTTATTGCATTGTTTAAATTTATATTACTTTTTATTAATAAAACAATATCTGAAAATCTTTTAGCAAAATTTTTCCAAACTCTAATTTTGTAAATATCTAATGATTGTATTTTTCCTGTAGTGTCTTTCGGTATAATATAGTAATATATAGTATAATATACTAATATGTTTTCCTGCAGGTGTTAAATCTAAAATAATATTGGGACAATGTCTAATTTATGATTATTATCAATAAAAAAAACGCTATTATAATATATTTGGAAAATAAGCTTCTTCTAAACCACAAATTTTAAAATGATATGTAAGAAATATAAATGTTAAATTAATAACTATTATGAGATTCTTAAATAAAATATAAAATCTGTCATGGAAATGACAAAGAAGTTATAATTTCATTTTGTTATTTCGTTTATGCAAATTTAAATTTACTTTTTAAAAGTAAAACATTATCTGAAAATTTATTATAAAAGGAAATTTATTTAATTACTTGAAGTCATTTTACCAGATTTTGATGCTTTTACAACAAAATTTATCAGTGTAAATAAGATTTTTTGTACTCTTTGTCTAAATACATTAATTTATTTTAATACAATAAATAAAGGTGATAGCAAATTTCCAAATTATACGATATTATTGGTTGTATGAATGTGTTGTTGATTGCACAACACACTCTACTTTCTTTATTCTTTGATTAGACAATGATCTTCCAGAATGAATTTCCAATTGTAAACTACTTTGATCAGAATTAAAAACATTTTCAGATCCGAACTGTTCGATAAGTGGTTTTATTGTTTTTAAAAAATTATTTGTATTTCGCAAATTAACGGAATCTTCTATTGTTCTTCTAGTTACAAGTTTCGTAATTTTTCTCGAAACAATTCGATGAGACTATTTAAATCTTAATATCTAACTGTGAGATGCTTTAAATATAGGATTTAAATTTCCTGTTTCTTCTTGAGTTGGGTAAAATCTCTTTGTAGATCGATATCATGAACTATGAATTCAACTGCAGTAAATTTATCACATGTAAATTTGGAGATGTAAGATAATTTTTCTATACGATTTCCATCTGAATGTAATTGTTCTTCTCATCGTTCTTAATTGACATTCAGATGAAAATTTTCTAAACTGATTTTAGGGGATCATTTCTTTTGTTGTTTTTTTTTTCACGAATATCCCAATTCCGCTCTATTGGAACTAATGTTCCAATACAGCTCGTCTTTTATGAGAACTGTCAAAGTCTGCGTCATCATTTGAATAAGGAGGATAAGAATTTATATAATAATTTAAATTATCTTTATTCCATGTTGCTTCGTCATTTTCAATTATTTCGGAATTATGTAATTTATAAAGTTCTTAATAATCGAGATAGATTTCTTCTGTTACTACCAATCCATTGTAATGAAAAACGCTATCCAGCAATAATTTTTGAATGTTTTCTTTTAATTCAATTTCCGCTTCAGTTTGGTGCTTCTGTTAGATATATTGTATTTATAGGCTAATAAACGTCTAACAACATTAAGCGGATTAATAATCATTTCCAAAAATATTAAACTTTGCTTTGTATGATAATATAAAAACAATTTAACAAATTGTACAGATATGACAGATTATGACAGAACAATTGAACGTAAGACTGCTACATGAATATTGTTATACTGTTCATTTATTATATTTATTTTGAATATATATATATAAAATGAGAAATTACAAAACTAATACAAAACTAATAAGTTTTTCATAGATTCCTTTAATTGAACACTTTAGAAATATATGATAATAATATAAAATACAGGCTATAAGAGTCAACGTTGGTTATCAATTAGCGCAATTCTTCTTAATATTAAATATATAAACCTTGACCTTGAACGTTTCCACTCATGATTTAAGTTTTCATCAGTAATCTTTTCCCCTAACACAACGATTGGATTATTTCATTACAAAGGTTCATAAAGACTCTTTAAATGATTTAAAAAGGAATGTAGTCTACAAGATCAATTGTTATAATTGCTTTCTATATGGGACAAAAAAACAGGGAGGAAATTAAAAACTGGATTTTCTCAACACCATAAGCATATCCATAATCAAACATCCACTCATTCGGTGATTACCGATCATAGGTTGCAAAATGTTCATGACTTTGATTGACAAAATGTGGAGATTCTTGATGTGAAGAATTATTATAATAAACGATTGATATCGAAGAATGCACATTAATCGACAGACCAATGGCCTAAATTTACAACATGATACTGTTGCTTTAAGTCTTATATTGAGATTCTTAATAAACTGTAATGTTGTTCGTAATATAATACATGTCATAAACTATAGTTTGTCTTCAAATTGACCACTATATTATTTGTTTAGTAATCATTATTCAACCGACAGTCGAAATGACAAGACATAAATTGTTCTCTCAGTTAGTATTTTAAAATTTTGACAATACTTTTTAACTTATTAACAATGTACAAAATGTTGCATACGACATATTTATTGTTCAGTATTGAGGCGTTGACTGTGTTAGGATTTTTAATTTTCAAATTATACAATAATTAATCATTTATATAATTTTTGCTTAAGTTCTAATTGTCACTCAACTTTCTAACTTTGTGAGTACGTGACTTACCTCACAACAGTTAACGGTTCAACTATTTGAGAGGAAGAACGTTAGATATTATTTTGTAATGCAATAATCCAATCGTTGTGTTAGGGGGGAAGATTGCTGATGAAGAATCAAACTATGAGGGAAACGTTCAAGGTCAAGGTTTATATATTTAATATTAAAAAGAATTGCGCTAATTGATGAACCAGCGTTGATTCTTATTGCCTGTACTTTATGTTATTATCATATGTTTCTAAATTGTTCAATTAAAGTCTACAAAAAACTTATTAATTTTGTGTTAGTTTATAATTTCTCATTTTATATATATATATATATATTCAAAATAAGTATAATAAATGAACAGTATAAGAATATTCATGTAGCAGTCTTACGTTCAATCCTTCTGTCATAATCATATCTGTGCAATTTGTTTTTATTACCATACAAAATAAAGTTTAATATCTTTGGAGATGATTATCAATCCGCTTAATTTTGTTAGACATTTATTAGAATTTATAAGTACAATATATCTAATAGAAGCATTAATACTGAAGTGGAATTTGAATTAAAAGAAAACATTCAAAAATTATTACTAGATAACGTTTTTCATTACATTGGATTGGTAGTAACAGAACCTATCTCGATTACCAAGAACCTTATACAATTATATAATTCCGAAATAATTGAAGATGATGAAGCAGCATGGAGTAAAAATAATAATTTAAATTCTCATCCTCATTATTCAAATGATGACGCAGATTTTGACAGTTCTCATAAAAGAACTGTTGAATATTGGTGGAATTGGGACATTAGTGAAAAAAATAACAAAAGAAATGATCCATTAAAATCAGTGCAACATCAGTTTAGAAAATTTTTTTCTGAATGTCAATTAAGACAATAGGAAGAACAATTACATTCAGGTGGAAATCGTATAGAAAAATTATCTTACATCTCCAAATTTACACATGATAAATTTACTGCAGTTGTTGAATCAAGATTCATAGTTCATGATGTCAATCTACAAAGATAGATTTTACAAACTCAAGAAAAAACAGAAAATGTAAATCCTATATTTAAGCATCTCAGAGTTAGCTATTAAGGTTCAGTTCCATCGAATTGTTTCGAGAAAAATTACGAAATTTGTAACTAGAAGAACAATAGAAGTTAATTTGTGAAATACAGCTAATTTTCTAAAAACAATAAAACCATCGAACAGTTTGGATCTGAAAATGTTTTTAATTCTGATCAAAATGGTTTACAATTGGAAATTCATTCTAGAAGGTCATTGTCTAATCAAAGAATAAAGAAAGTAGAGTATGTTGTGTAATCAACAACACATTCATACACCATACAACCAATAATATCATATAATTTGGAAATTTGTTGTCATCTTTATTTATTATATTAAAATAAACTATGGTATATTTGGACCAAGAGTACAAGAAATCGACAAATGTTATTGTAAAAGCATCAAAATCTGATAAAATGACTTCAAGTAATTAAATAAATTTCCTTTTACAATAAATTTTCAGATAATGTTTTACTTTTAAAAAGTAAATTTAAATTTGCATAAACGAAATAACAAAATGAAATTATAACTTCTTTGTCATTTCCATGACAGATTTTATATTTTATTTAAGAATCTCATAATAGTTATTAATTTAACATTTATATTTCTTACATATCATTTTAAAATTTGTGGTTTAGAAGAAGCTTATTTTCCAACATTGGTTCGAATAGCATCTTTCTTATCGAATCATAAACTAGACATTGTCCCAATATTATTTCAGACTGAAAATCTGCAGAAACATATATTACTATTATGTGATTATACTGAAAGATACTAGAAAAAATCATTAGATGTTTACAAATTTAGAATTTAGAAAAATTTTGCTAAAAATTTTTCAGATATTGTTTTATTAATAGAAAGTAATATAAATTTAAACAATGCAATATAGGGCTAAGAACCAACTCAAGGAAATATGAGTAACATTATTATTGTAGCGATATAAAAATGTACAGATGTTTTGACTCCTATCGGATCCGTCTCATTTAAATAATAATAAATTTAAATGTTACCAGTAACTATGCAAAATGTTCAATATATAAAAAACGCTTATGCATTCGCATGTGATAATAATAATTATAGCATAATATGGCCTAGATTCAATCGGCTTTCTATCGGAACTTGTTAGTCTATTCCAAAAGTCAAAATCGTATGAAATCTATAATAATGTAAGCTCTCAATTTACAATAGGTTAGTTCAGTGAGAGTTATAACAAAGTATGATCAAAAATTAATAAGTATAAATTGAGTCCGTTTGATATCTCTGTATTATAAATATATGTTAAATTGAGACCCATTTAATATCTCTGTATTATTATAATTACTTTTAATACTCAATTAATGTTTTTTAATTATTTTGGACGTTCGAATAATTAGCAGTTGCAAAAGAATGTGAAAAATGTATGCATTTGTTATATTAATTTTCACTGGATCAATATATTGTAAATTGAGAAGCTTAAGGAAGCTTACGGTATTATAGACTTTAAACGATTGTGACTTCTGGACTAGACTAACAACAAGTTTCGATGAGAAGCCAATTATATCTAGGCCGTATAATGCCATAATTATTATTTTCAACATGTGAATATGCATGCGCTTTTTATATATTGAACATCTTGCGTAGTTACCGGTAATATATAAATTTATTATTTAACTTTGAAAAAGACTTGATAGAGGTCGAACTGTGTATATGTTTTTATATTGCTTATAATAATATTACTCATATTTTCTCCTGAGTTGGTTCTTAGCTCTACAGGGTGCGTCACCAAAATCCGGACAATTTAAATTTTTCGCTATATTGTGCTTCCGCCAGAGTTGTTGTTGGCGTCCGAAAAAGCGTGATACTTCTAATAAACAGTCATATTCTCAAAATGGTCACGATATTGAAACTAAATACGGAATATAATCGAAGAGCCGATCATCGAAGACCTTGGTCTGACTGGGATCACTGAGCGCAGCAACGGAAACAATTCGTTCTTTGGATATCCGAAATCAATTGTTTATGACATTGTGGCAAAATATACGGCTTTAGAATACGGCTATAATTCAATGAAGGTTCCAGTATGCCAGTGAGGATGAGTTACTCGAAAGAACGCATCGCGAGGACTCCCACAGTTGTTGAAAGTGAAAGAGTTCAAGCGCTGATTTCGGATGACCCAGGGCAATCGTTGCGAAAATTAGCATCGATTGTTAGTGTAAGCATGCCAATAATGCGTCGAATTATTGAGGAGGACTTTCGATACAAATCGTACACATTAAAGATATGACAGATGCTCTCTGAGGCTGCCAAGAGCTCGCCTCGGTTTCCATCCTGGCCTCCCAACAGCCCAGATTTAAATCCTTTGGATATTACATATGGAGCGTAGTTGAAAAGGTCATAAATAAATTTCGGCATCCCAATGTGACATTAAGGACCGCTATTGAGGAAGCATTCGTCAGCATAGAATAGTACTATATTATAGCGTGGGTGCAAACGCTTTAGACTATGAATAGAGGCTGTCATTCGAGCTAATGGGGAATATATCAAATAATTGTGCTCTACAGGGATCTCTCAAGTGCCATGTAAAAAGATTTTTTATAATATTCAATTTTTCATTAAAAACATTTTGTTTAAAGAATTATTCGATTTGTCCGAATTTTGATGACGCACCCTATATATATATATATATATATATATATATATATATATATATAATATATATAATACTCTATTATTTATACTACTTACTAGTA
>NW_012130142.1:623546-624970 GCF_000143395.1 Atta cephalotes
TTTACTTTAACTTAAAACTTAAACTTTAAGTTTTTAAAGTTAAAGTTTAATTTAGTTACGTTTATTTACGTTAACGTTTAGTTATAGTACGACGACCTACTATATATATATATATATATATATATATATATATATATATAAACTTATATTATAAATTACCGCATAGTTTTTTAATCACTTATTACAAGTTACGAATGACCAGAAGAATTTGAAAATTCAGTAGAATTTAGTTTTGACGAAGTTCAATAATATATGATCGAAAGTTGCAGTAATATAGCTGTAATAAAAAGTTCATGATGTAAGAAATCTATACGTTTGAATTATTTTTTTTCATCGAGTATCATTATTAATGTATACATTTATTGTGTATAGACATTTAGAAATTACTTCATTATTAAGTAAATTTAGAAATTATTACGTAAACGAATAGTAAATAAGATATTAAAACTGGAAATAACTTTAAGAGAATAATCATAAGATATTATAAGGTAGTAATGAGAGTACAGAGATGAATAAAAAAGTTTTACTCATTTTAAGGAAAAATAATAAAAATTATTATAACTCTTTACATTATTTATAATTTATAATTTTACAAATATCAATCATGTCAATTTCCTTATTCTTTGATTTATGTATTTTATTGTTCCGATAATTATTATGCAATGAGCATGAATAGCGTATATAGGGAGGCGTTAATAATTAATTCTCGAAAATAATATGTCATAATATAACTTTATCACACGTAGTTGAATTCGTAAAAAAACAATCTTTAATTTGGTAAAAAAAAAATTGAAAATTTAAGAAAATTATGGGCGGTAGGAGTATTTTGTTAAACAAAAAATTTTTTTAATTGTTTTTTTTTATATAACTTTAAAGTACTCTTGAAATCATACCTTTTGTTTAAAAAATTTTTTCTGTTTTTTAAACTCCCAACGTTATTTGCCTCAAAAGAAAAACACGTTTTTTCTCAAAAGGATGTTTCATCCTTTAAACATAAGTTAAGGCACATATAAAAAAATACGTGCCTCTTAGAATTTCATGTTTAACAACATATTTCATGAAGAATCAAATCGGCTCTGGACAGTTTTGAAACCTCTCTTGTTAGATTTTAACAAGTGAACATTTAAAATTTTAGTTATATCCTTGAATATGTTTGTAGCTGTTGGGAGGATTCGGACACAAAATGTCAAGTGGTGACAAGGCTTCACCAGGCTTAACCATCGATCGTGCCGCTTTCCTACTTCTTCGAGTGAAAAATGCGTTTAAGAAGAAAAAGAAGCAACAAAAGGAGAAAAGGTAAGTATTTATCTCATTAATCTGGCTGACTGATGATTTCTGCATATTAAGGGAGAGGGAGGGGGGGGAGAGAGAGAGAGAAAGAGAGAGAGAGAGAGAGAGAGAGAGAGAGAGAGAGAGAGAGAGAG
>NW_012130142.1:626333-648957 GCF_000143395.1 Atta cephalotes
AGAGAGAGAGAGGAAGAGAGAGAAAGAGAGAGACATAAAATTAAAAGCTTAAAATCTGCAAGAAAAGATATTTCCAAGTTAGATTTTTATTTGAAGTCTCAACAAATCAACTTATAATGATAGATAGAAAAGGAAATAAATATATTGCATAAAATTCATTTATTTCGTGAGGCTCCTTTACTCATCATTTTCTCACCTTTAAATTACTTTCGATCTATCACCTTTATGTTAAAGAATCTTTAAGTTCTATTAATGTTCTATTAAATCATCTGACACGTCTCTGCAAATAATCGAAATTGCAGTATGCTGTAATCTATATAGCTCGAGACATTAGCTCGAGGCATCGAATATGTTTTGTTAGTTTCGTGCCAAAGTAAAAAAAAGATAAAGCTATAGGAACAATATCGCAATTAATCTAAAAAAAGAACCCTTAGAAGCGATATTTTTATTGTTAACGTTATCAAAAAAGACTTGTATATTTTCAAAGATAATAGCTTTAAAATGTGATTGCACACATGCATTTATTTAGGATATATATATATATACCTATCTACTATTACTTCGAATGCCTTTCTGTCTACCAAAGCTTATCCACTCGATTTGTAAACAAGCTTCTATTGAATTTAATTCAATCGACAACAAATTAACTCCAATAAATAGCACGCCGAAATTTCTATTTTACAAATTTCAAATTGTTCAGACATTAAATCACAAAATTAATATAGAACAATCTGCTGAGTACGCAAGAAAGCGGTAGTTTAATTTTGTTCGTGATATTAACATTCCATGACAGCTTAGCTTTGAATATTTATAAAGTGACTACTGGACTGTAGATATACACATTGAAACTCAAGGCAATATATAATCCATATTTCTCATTTAAACTGACGGTTGTTTTTCAATATTTTTATTTAAAATAATATCCCTCTTATTGTTAGAGGAATATTTAAATTTAATCTTCTTTTTTTAAATTGTGTATTCATTTAATTAATGAAATTGACTCGTAGATTTCTCATTTTTCAGACATATTGTCACGATAGATATTTTTATTATGACGAAACTATTATATATTTTCGAGATGATGTATTTTTTTCTCGTTCATTAATTATTTATAAATTACTTGTCTAAAGTGAATAAATTTAATTTTCGCAATTGCGAATTTGATTGGTGATTTCATTCGAGCTTCAATATTAAGAGATACAATAGTATCTTGGCGCTAAAAATACACGCTGTGAATAATGCAAGATTAGTGCATCCTCAAACAAACCAGCGAGTTGTGGGTATCTACAATTATCGGATTTCAATAAGAATTGACTCAATCAAGTTTGTATTAGGCTCAACTGATAGCTTAGATTGCATTAATATAGTATTTCTATTTTTTCTTTACGTGTGCAAATATTACGACGCAAAATTTGAATCTGAAACTTTTATGTTAAGATACGTCATCGTCATTTTTATTATCATCATTGGGACTTTTTTATTTCTGTATTAGACTGCACTAGAAATTTCTTTCTTGCTTTCGTCAGATATTAAATATATCCATCTTATTTTAAGTTACAAAAGTGTATTCTGGAAGTACATTCTTTTCAATTTTGCGTCATTTCACCCTTGTTTAACGTAAACAACAAAGATGAAATGGTGCTGACGAACTTAAAGCGAAACGTAATTTTCTTAACGTTAAGAGTAGTGTAGTCCACCGATTCTAACTAACTGTTTGTGCGATACGTATATGCAGTATGTATGTGTGTGAGGGATAAGGGAGGGGAAAGTACACACAGCGCTGGATTCGAGAGAGGGGGAAGCGCATCACACATGTTAGAGGAAGAAGGAAGTGATTTGTTCCTTCTCTCTCTCATTGAGTTCTTTTTCTAACCCATTGTCTTCTCTGTCCTACCCGTTGCAGTCCCGTTGCTGTCATTATTGACAGATTCTTAATTGCAAGAAAAGGGGGAAGACTTGTTTCATAATAAGGAAAAATAGAAACGTGCAGGTTTTGAAGGTTACATGACAAGCAGATGATGTTATAGAAGGGAGCGAAAAATGTTTCAAGATTGTGGATGAATTCAGAGAAAAAAATACAGATTAAAATTATAACTTTTTATTATTCAATTTTTATTTTAATAATAATTTGATTAACTTATTTGAGAAAAAAATTATGAGTCTTCTTCATATATAATTCTAAACCGCTGAATAGAAGCAAGGGGAAAAAGGAGATTGAAAATAATGTAATAAATTGAGTTATATATTTAACCTTAGAAAGCTGAACTTATTTTTGGTTACTTTCCTGATTTAATCAGGATACGTGAAATCCTGCAACTTTGTCACGCTATATCTCTGGATTGAATACGTTTTTTTAGCTCTACTATTTTTTAGTTCAAAATATGTGAAATTTATACCTTGAAGTCTCACAAAGATAGAAAAATATGAATCAAATAAATAATATTTTATCTTCAATTAATTAGAATGTTTCAAAAAAATTTTATTGGAAAAATTCGCAAAAAATGATTACTTTAAATAAAAAAAATTTTTGAATTTTTAAATTTAATGTTCAATCAAAAACTCATAGAATTTCTTAGTTGACCTTTTGGACTAACAAAAAAAATCTCATCAATATGAATCGCTCAAAAAAGTATAATTATTTGAACTATTAAAAATTGACATTTTTGAAGAATCTACATATTTTAAATTTATAATTAATAAATAAAATTTTATTATTTAAACAATATAAAAGAATAATAATATAAGTAGATAAAGGATTATCATGTATAAATATTATCATAGTATGTGTAATTAAGTTTAGAGAATGATGCAACATTCGTTCTAAAGCAATAAATCCTGACCGAGCGATCTCCGAAGACTGACAGAAATTATAAAATTTCTATTGTTTATTATATTAAAATAGAATTCTTTTTAGTTCTACATTTTCGTGTACTTACTTTTATTATCCGAAACTCAGTAAACATATATTTAATAAAAACTAAAGGGAGACCAAAACGTCGAAAACTTATAAATTACCATTACGTGTGGATCCCTTAAACTTTCATGCATTTTCATCGAGAATAAAAATATTTGTGCAGGCTTATTATATCTATAGACGTTGTATCCATGTTCGACTTTCTAGGGTTAAGAATTGTAATATACAATTTTTTTACAAAACCATTAATTTATTTCTTACTTTAAAAATCATAATATTTATAATTTGCAGCATATACAATTTTATCAGTAGCGTATTCATTAACAATTTGTACTCTACGATTAAAATTTCATCATAAACTTCACGCAATTTTTTTAACGCATCACAGATTTAGAGTTCTTAATTTTCCAGAAAAATAAAATCGAAGAAAAAAAATTTAGATTTCTTCTGTTTTTTTCACAAAAATACGGAAAATTTAAAAAATACTCTTTTAAAGTATTCTTAATTTTCCGGAAAAATAAAATTGAAGAAAAAATCTTATATTTTCCTGGTTTTTTTATGAAAAATACAGAAAAATAAAAGAAATACTCTTAATTTTCCACAGAAATAAAATCAAAAAACTAAATTTTTTCCATTTTTTCCAAAAAAATATTCTTTTAATAGATTCTTTTTCGCCTATATTTGAATTTAATAATAGAATGTAATTCTTTAAATTATTTTAAATTATTTTTTACAAATAAATAAAAGATTAATCTCTGTTTATGCATCATTACATATACGGACAGGTTTTTCGCGGATGTGTTGATTGTAGGAAAAATTCTCGAGTCTAGAAATACTTTATGCTGCAGCCAAATAAGATATGAACATATCTGCAAACTTTGTCACATGACAATACGTAATAACATATAAGAAATTTATTCTTTTTCCGCCATTATACTCCGATATTAAATTTCTTACGGTTTGTCTTTCCTCTATTTTTTTTCATTGAAAAGAAAAGGGTAAATGTTTTCGTGTAGAAGATTTATTTCTTTTTTAAATTAATATTCAATGTCTTTACCAGAAAAGAGAGAGAGAGAGAGAGAGAGAGAGAAATTTATTTAAAATTTTTTAAAAAATTTCATAAATAGTCATGACAGGGAACTCTATTCATATATGATTTATTTTTTAGAATTCTTAAAAATAAAAGAAATTAGCAATTTAATGAAATTATTCACATAAAAATAAAATTATCTTAGAAGAAAAAAGTCTGGAAAAATATAGTAAGGAAAAAAACTCATTTTTTTCCAAAATTTCTGATTATTTATTCGGACTAAGAACACTAATCACATTTATTATTAATAGAGATAATAGTTTTGGCATATAATAGTCATAAATTGTTGAAATTTTTCATTATAGAAATTTTATAGAAATTTTATAGAAATTTTATAGAAATTTTTTTCTAAATATGTAAAAAAAAGCATGTAAAATTACGTGTTTTTTGCACGTTTTATCTTCTTATAATAAACATAGTAATTCATTTTTTTATTATACATTTTCAAGAACTTTTGTTATTCGATTTCCTCTGAGTAACTGAAACGGTGACGTTATCCGAACTCTTTTTTTATGTACATTCTGCACATCCAATAACTCGCATGCTTAATATTCGAAATCCAGCATAAATAACACGGTTGAAGGCTTCATGTATATAAAAGAATCGAGCGATGTAAATTTTACTATGTTTTTGTTATTTTGACAATTTTCACAATAAAATCATGAATTTTCCACGGTGTAGCCAGTGATATTGATTGCACGAATTCTTCCATATCTGCACGTTGTGTTATTGTTAACCATTGTATTGGCCACGGGAAATATAATTGCCTCGATTGTCTCCAATACATACTAGTAATATAAAATAATTAATTGATGCCAATTTCTAGATATTTATGTGATAGATGTTGGAGCGAATCTCTTTCCCAAAATGAGTTGCGTGGTGGTTTCGAGTAAGATGTTCTGTAAAAGGAATAATAAATAAGTAAACTGCAGAAAAATATATAAAAAGCTTTATAGAAATTTTATAGAAATTTTTTTCTAGATACGTAAAAAAAAGCATGTAAAATTACGTATTTTTTGCACGCTTTATCTTCTTAAACATAGTAGTTCATCTTTTTATTATACATTTTCAAGAACTTTTGTTATTCGATTTCCTCTGAGTGACTGAAACGGTGACATTATCTGAACTCTTTTTTTAAAGGAGTATACTCAGAAATTTCAAAAATCACATACTACTATGGTAATATAAAATAATGCATTGATGCCAATTTTTAGATATTTATGCGATGTACATTTTCAGTGTAAGTATGTAATGTTAGAAATATTTCCTGAAAATTTTAAGTTAATCCCCTGTATTTTCATGGAGATATATGATCTTGAATATATGTCCATTGGAGCAACCCTAATAGTAGTCTAGTACGAAGGAAAGAAGGAAAGCATACGTAGAAGGAAGAATACGTCATCAACAACAAATTGATATTTTAGGCTGCGTTCGGAAACACTCACTCGTGTGCCACTAATACATATCAGCCGTTCGAAAATACTCATGTGTACTCGGTGTGCATTACTATGAGATCATTCGGAAACGTCGAGAGAGTCACATCGAATGCCACTAAACCACCTGCGCGAAAAACAAGGGGAGTCGGTGTGAGCCGGTGTGTTATGACCGCAGCACAGACTTGCATAACTCATAATGTAGTGCATAAAGGAATCGAACAATCGAAATTCTTTTTTTCCGTAGAAAGGGAGAAAAAGACAATTATATCGCGTTTTTGAGTCAAAAAATTTTGAGCAGTTATATTAAAAAATTTGTCTAAGTTTTACTATTTTTTTATTTATTTTTATTCTAACTTTTTTTTTACATTGCTCTGCCTTTAATCATATCTTACACACATTATACAACAGATTATTTGTATAAATGTTGTAAAATTGTATGTGTCCAGTACTATTTAGAACAAAATTAATTCTAAGATCGACAATAAATCTCGCAGGAATTAATAGAGTTTTGAATGAAGCAACATCCAGCATCTAAAGTTTTATATCATTGATGTCAATTTTCTTTAAGGATTTACAATAAGACCTGTTACAATCAGAATATGGTTAATTGTCAAATCTGTTATGTTGACTCTACAATGAGTTGATAGTTGGAAGTCGATAACTAATAGCCAGCTTGTAAGATTAAAGCTGATTGATCAAATCCATCGATTAAGAATAATAGGCCTTCTATATGAGTCATAAGTTATAAATCAGAAGTCAAAAACTACTACTGTGATTGGTTCATTTCTAACTTATGACTTAAAATTTATGATCTATGGCTTATGTATTGTAGAATGATGTTTCCGAACGCAGCCTTAGAAGTATCAACTTCAAGAGAGTACTATATGGTCCTGGAATAGATGACTTTGTGTAAGTTGAAAAATTTTTTATTTAGTAGTAAACTGTACTTGAAACTTTAAACGCGTTTTTTTCAAAATTATATTTTCAAAATTGGTGACCAAAATGTTTCAAAAATCATTGCACCGATCAATTTGAAATTTTACGTGCTTTTTTTTAGACATGTAAATCTAGTCTTTAATCGAATGATTTTTTCCCATGCATTCTTTTTTTTAATGGACGAAAAATGTCCGTTTTTTTCATGAAAATTGAAAGTTCAACTTTGAATAGCCGCTATTTTATTCTACTTCAATTTTTTGGAAAATATCAATTGATTAAAGATTAGATAAATTCATATATTAACTAAATCTTTCGGATGTTTTCATTTCAGATAACCTGTTTCCTAATGGCAATCATCACAAAATGCGGGTTTTGGAAAACGACTTTCCGAATATTAGATATAATTTATTTATTTATTAATATTTTTACATTAAAAAAATATGAAAACTTTGTCAAAGTAGATTCTTTCGAACATAAAATCTTTCATACAAATATGTGCATATACTTTTATAAAAAAAATTCACTTTTAAAGAAAATTCGTCTTTTTTGGTCTCCTAACTGAGTATACCCCCTTAAACAGTGTTTCCTTTCACATCTTATAAATGGAGGGGAATGTTTTTTTTGTACATATATTAGAAGAACTGTTGCAACATGGTTGAAGGTTATTAATAAGCTAGAAAATACTAATAAGTTAAAAATGCACTTTGACGATATCGAACCTTTTTTTTATCTAAGGGATCGGCGCCAACGACAATAAAACATGTCTGTTTCCATGCTCTCTCTTCAAAATATTTTTGGCTTATCTTTACGACTGCGATAAAATCGCCTTTCGGAAACATGTTAAAACTTGCAGCGTACTAAATAATGCAAACTCTGTCATGCTGTGTAAGACGAAAAAGATATACTGAGTCAGTAGTTGAGTTCGAAGTTTTTTTTTGGGAATACTGTATCAGAGTGCTTAATTTTCGCGAAAGTTTTTAGTGGAAAGACTGTGAAAAAGAGTATATTTTAAAAAGGAGCAAACGAAACGTGATTTGATGGCGCAAGCCGCTCGATTGAATACGCGAGAAAAGTTTCATGCGTGGGAACAACATTGTGATAATTTTATCGAATCTCTAAAAAATCAGAATCATGTTAAACATCCGCAATTATCAATCAGTAATAGATAATCACTGATTCGTATCGCACGGCTTGAAAGTTTGAAGGATTCGGTGCGCAGAAGATTTGTGCAAGTGGGTACTGGATACAACGCGGGACTTCGATGGCGCGAGATTAATATGGCATTCGATAATTCGAATAGTCGATATTGACCGGTACCATAATAAACTCTGAACACATCGAATCTCGCCAATTTCTCGAAGAGCAAGAGAAACAGCCTGAGCAAGACATTATGCAGAGATATGATAATATTAAGATAAACACTGCATTTAATGATGAATTCGTATCAAGTAATAAACGCGCGAAGAAAAGTATTAATTCGGTAAATTATGAATTCTTCCGTTTAATTAATTAAAGAAGAGTAGCGCGCGTTGCGCGTCATCGAGCCTATTCTAATATTGCTAGGAGGAATATTAGGAACGCAATAGCGGATGAACGCTGCCACATATCATAGACGGTGAACGTGAACAAGTACAATCCATTACATGCGGGATGCCACCTTACCGCGAGAAATTAAAATAAAGAGAGCAATGATTAATGTGCAATCTCTAGGCAACGCGTGGTCAGTGGTAGTCGCTCTATGCTCTACCCAGCTAAAAAGCATACAGGAAACCTCATATCCTCATTATATGACGATATTAAATCTTTAAAGCAGTTTTCAATGACGTTGAGTTAAATTAAAAGATTTGAAAATCTCAACATCTTTAACATACATCAACTGCAGAAAATTTAACAACTGCGCTATCAAGTTGTCGAGCGAGGATAACAAGTAGTTCAGCTTCAGCAATTAGCTTCTGCATTTATTGTGTACGCCAATTTGAAATATGCCTTGGAGAAAATGGAGAAGGATTCAGTAACGTCTACTTATGCATATCAACAACAATTTATTCAGCATTGGGTACTACGTGCATTGCTTGTATGACGACTCGCTATCGAAGAATCGGTTTCAGCGGGATAAGGATTGTATAGCGTGGTTTGCTCGAAGAACTCCGAAATCTAGCGCATAGTGTACAGTCTATAATTTCGACTAATGTACTCAAGACAGATTTCACGCTAGACGATCGGGAAAAATTTAACACGCATTGTCAAGTGTGCGAAAAACCGTTCGCGCTAGACGCGAGTATGTCACTTGACCGGGCGATACAGAGAATTTTAACTAAGTGGCAAATATGCAAAAATAGCTTAGTTTTTTAAATGAGATATATTATCATTTAAGTTGTAATTCTTAATCAAGGTTCATATATGATTTGGATTGAGTAAGGTAACAATTTTTACATATTATAATTTAGTATTATTAATATCAAATCTTTTATACGCCTTAACGTTCAAATTAAATAGAATTTTTATTTATGGGATTTTAATAGATACAAAAATACGTATCACTTAGATTTCATCATTTATTTTTTAATTTAATAAAATTTTTTTGCAGAGCACGTACACACAACGCTTTTTTCCTTCTTTTTAAAAAGATAAATGTATACCGATATCATATTTTATAGTGTTTAACGTTTTCTTATAAATAGAATTAATCAACTTAATACATTTTTTTCCGAAGAACCGAAGAATATGCACTTTTAATGCCTTTTTTTACCCTTTTTTAAAAGTTTTGTACTGATATCACGTATTTTGTAGTGTTTGACCTTTTTCAAAAAGATAAATTTATATACTAATATCATAGCTTTTGTAGTTTTTAATGTCTTTTTATATAAAGAGTATATAAATTAATTTTTTACGAAGATTTTTTTTTTTACTTTAATATCAGGAAAGTCACTCAATCGTTATACAACGAGTTGAAACAGATTATTTGTAATGCGATACTTTTTACTCATTACCTGTAACGAGTAATATTATAGATTACTCATTACAAATAATCTTTTCAGTGATTGTTTAGTTAATTGAAGCCATGTATTATCCATCCAGAAACCATCACCATCTTTATCATCACCATCATCTTCGTTGTTTTTAGATTTTCTTTTTTTTATGTCTTTTATAACTCTTCTTTATGACTTCTTCCTTAATCGGTTGAGATTCCTCACCAATGGTGTTTTCGACAACCTGTTTCAAAGATTCAACGATAAAAGTCCTTTAAAACGGCTTAAAGTCCTTGTTTAAAAAAACTAAACCACTAAAACCGTTTAAAAAATTTCTTATGGATTTGAATCCAAAATCCGCAACAGCAATCTCCGACTGATTCCCCTCAAAAGAAGAATCAATTGGTAAATTTCCACAATAATGTAATAGATTCAAATGAAATTATCTATGATACAATTTCAATGAGATAGATGATCATACAATTTATTTTTAAAAAATTTTGATATTCACTTTTAAAATTTAATGAGATTTTATTGGAGTTCACACACAATACGCTTAAATTTTATTTTGTTCAATGGGATTGAATAGGAAAGCTGCACAATGACGTAATAGGATTCGACTTTCATATGATACGTGTTTAACGTTTTTAATCAGAAACGCGTTTTAATAAGATTCTATTGATTTTAGGAAATACGCTTTCACAGTTTTTTATGGGATTCTATCGGCTTTCATATGATATGTGTTTAATGAATTTTAATCGAAAATGCGTTTTAATAAGATTCTATTGGTTTTAATTGGAAATGCGTTTTCACAGTTTTTGGAATTCTATCGATTTTCATATAATATGTATTTAACGAGTTTTGATTGGAAATAATGAAAAAAAATTTTTTTATTTTTACATGATTTGTTATTATTTTTCACCTTTCTAGTTTAATTTGGGTTCACCGTTTTGTTCTACATTCTATTTTATTAATTACAATTAATTTTTGAAAATGCATCGTCACTGAGATTAGAATCTATGACCTATGATCTCTAAAACGATAGCCTAATACACTAACTAAGCTAATCGCACGCTTGTGATATCAAATGCCTTAACACCTTTTACAATAAAAAAAGGGTTAATTCAGTTTCATCGACTTTAATGATAGGTCCAATTATTTTTTTACATGAGTTTAATGAGTTTTAATCACGAACACGCTTTCACAGTTTTTAATAGGATTCTATCAATTTTTTTTATAATATGCATTTATTGAGTTTTAATCGAAAACACACTTTAAAATAAGATTCTACCGATTTTAAGAGGATATGCGCCCAATAGTATTTTATTAGGATTCAATTAATTTTCTTATGATATTGGGGTGCATTAATTTTAAGGGATCTTTTTGATAAAAATACGACTTTATTGTAAAAAAAATGATTACAAATTGATCAATCAAAATATTGTCCGTCGCTAGACACTACTTCCCATTTTTCTGGCAATAGTTGGATTCTATGTCGAAAGAATTCTTTCGAGGCTATCCATGAATCGACCCATTTTTTGGTATCTTCATAAGAATGGAAGCACTGCTTAGACAGGCCATGAGTCATCGATCGAAATAGATAATTGGAAGGACCAATATCTGGAGAATACGGCGGGTGTGATAGGATATCCCAGTTAAACGCTTCTAATGTTTCCTCGACCGATTTCGCAACATGTGACCGAGCGTTGTCTGGAAAATCATTTTGTCGTGTCTTTTTGTGTAATCTGGCCGTTTTTGCTTCAATTCAATTGGCTCAATTGTATCAATTATTGTTGGTAGTTTCTCAGTGATGGTTTTATTGAATTGGAGCAGCTCATAATACACTACATCTAGTTGATCTCATAAAATATAGAACATGTGCCATGAATATTTGGCTTTGCCATCAATGTTAATGGTTCGCCTGGGCATAATTTTTTGCGCTTCAAATTATCGTAGAGTATTCATTTCTCATCATCCATCATGATACGATGCAAAAAACTTTTTCTTCTGTGTCTTTGAAACAATTCACATTTTGCGCCTTTCGACACCCTCGATTTCAACTCGTACGGCACCAATTTCATTTTGAATCATTCCAATGGCCTTCAAACGTCTGGAAATTGTTAATCGATCAACATTTAATGATTCTGCAGGTTCTTCTTACATTTGATTCGTATTTTGATCAAGTAAAGCTTCCACTTCCTCTTCAAACTTTTTCGTCTGGCCTGGACTTTCTTGCCTTCCGTATTAAAACCTTTTTTTATAGTGTCGAAATCAGTACTCATGTGTTGAAATCGACGGCATATGACATAAGCTTCCGACAGCTTTCGTTGACTTTCAGCAGCACTTTTCTTCAAATGGAAGCAAAAAAGCAAAGCTTCCGTAAATTGCGTTTTGTTGGCGCAAAATTCGACATATTCAATGCTCAAAAAAACAATGTTGTTTATATTTCGGCAAAATGACACATAATGAAAGCCACAGTGCTTTGAACATGAAGATAGCAATAATATAGCCCTAACTAATATGCGATATTAGTTACGCTATCTCTTAAAAATCCTTTAAAATTAATGTACATTATTCAGTATATGCGTTTAATGGATTTTAGTCGAAAAATCATACCGAGTTAAATGAGGTACTGCCGAATTTTGTACGCTATAAGTTCAATGGATTTCAATCATACTGAATTGAATGGAATTCTATCGGATTTTGCACGTTATAAATTTAATGATTTTTAATGGGTTTTTTAATCGGAAGATTTTTAATCGGAAGTTTATTTTTATCGAATTTAATAGGATTCTATCGGATTTCTTACGAGCGTTTAATGAACTTTAATCGGAACATCCCTTATACCAAATTAAATAAGATTTTATCTTATTTACCGAATTTAATGGGAATCTATCGGATTTCTTACGACAGCGTTTAATGCGCTTTAATCAGAACATTGTTTATATCCAATTAAATGGGATTTTATCAGATTTTTGTGTGTTACGAGTTCAATGAATTTTAATCAAAAGTTCACTTTTATCAAATTTAATAGGATCCATTCGGTTTTTGCTACGAAGTTGAATGAAAAAATAATGAAAAAAGCGCTTTTCTGATTGAATTTTTTAAAATTGTATAAAAGTGAATTTCTTATTAATACCCATTACACGAAGTTAAATGAGATTATATCGGATTTTTTAACGTAAAAAATCCGATATATTATAATCTCATTCAACTTCGAATTTCCGATTAAATCTGATAGAATTTCAATAAAATATAAATATAAATAGATATAAATAAATTTTCGATTAAAACCCATTGATCTTGATATTTATGAAATCCGATTAAGACCCATGAAATTAGTTTCCCATTAATATCCAATGAACACGTAGCATATAAAATTCTATAGAATCTACAGAATTAAACTTGGCGTAAGAGAATTTAAATCCAATTAAATCGTATTAACACATATCTAGCGCAATTCGATAAAATCTCATTAAATTCAGTAAGTGAATTTCCTATTAAAATTTATCTTATCTTATCTTAAAATCTATCTTCATCTTATAATCTAACGTACAAAATCCAATAAAATTCCATAAAATGTAGTCAAAGAATTTCCGATTAAAACTCATTGAACGAAATCTGATAGAATTTAATTCGATATAAGCAATTTTCTGATTAAACACTATTGCACGCATAGCTTACAAAGTCTTGCAGAATACCATTAAATTCGGTACTAGCGACTTTTCAATTAAAACTCATTAAGCGCTTCAGAAAAGATCCAATAGAATCTTATTAAACTCGATAAAAGTGAAATAATTAAAATCTATTGAAATCATAATTTACGAAATCCAATAAAATTCCATTAAATTTGTTCAAAGTGAATTTCCGAAAGCCATAAAGTCGTATGATATAAAATCCAATGGAATTTCATTAGTTTCGAATGATGTTTTCCAATTAAATTCTATTGAAATAGTATCTTATAAAATTCAAAATCCTATTAATCTTGGTACATAAATTCTTTATTACACCCCAATAATTATCGATCGTATGAATTCCGATAGAATCCTGAACTTGGCTACAAATACTTCCCGTTTAAAATCCATTGAAAGTGTATACTACGAAAACTGATAGTATCCTATTGCACTTGGTCGAAGATGTCTTCCGATTGAAACTCATTGAATGTTACGAAAATAGATAATATTCGATCGAAGCAATTCTTCGATTAAAACTAATTGAACGTGAATGTTACGAAAATTGTATTCTATGAACAATGACAAAATAAACAGTAATATACAAGCTTAAAATAGATGACTAATTTTATTATAATAATACCATATATTTAGAAGGATTCCCCCTTATATTATATTCCCCTTATATTATGTTCCTTTACTCTAGTACTAAGTTTTCATTTCGTTTGGCCGACATATGAAGCGTTGTCTTTGCATGCAATTTTGTAGACTACATTATTTTTGCTCATTGTATCTGTTTTATATTTGTGCACTTTAATGAACATATTTAATTTATTTATACATTCCTGTAAGAACATGCTTGTTTAAATTTGATATGATGCACACAATTTGGGAAGAAACTGGGAGAATGATCAACTTACGGATAAAAGAACAACGTGATGTCAGGCTAAAACACGTTACGCAATCAGCATTATCAAAATACAACATCGAAACAAGACATCAAATACTATTTGATAAAACGACTACAATAGCCAATATTACATCATACTTTCCAAGAAAGTATAGAGAAGTTATAGAGATACAAAAACCTTATCATCCGAATAGAGATAATGATTACAACATAAATAAAATATGGAAAAACATTCTCACGGTTATTAAAGACTAATCGATTTTCCCTACCTCCTTCCCTCTATCCGCAATTCTCTTCTTTCCTCCCACCAACAAATAGCATAATATAAAAAGAAGCGATCCGGAGGAACAGCAGGTTGCTCCTCGCCCTGTTGAAGTGGATTGTAAGGTTCACGAAACGTTGGCATTCCAAGAATGAATCTGGACATGGAGGAAACCCGCGAAAAGCATAATCTTTAAATGAAATTTCTTTCAAATAAGAGTATGTACTGATTTCTTTTGATGTTGTTTTCTTTCTTACCAATGTCCTATTGAATTAACAATTGATGTCATTAATAAAAGATGGGAGTACGTATCAAAGAAGATTAGTATTCCGTTTGACGATTTCATGATGGCTATCCGCTTAATTTTAAATTCCATCTATTTTTCATTTAATAATAAATATTATAAGTTTTCGACACTCCTATGGGTTCACCATTGTCTCCAATTTTGGCTGAAGTAGTAATGCAAGACTTAGAACAACTTACAATAGAAAATTTGCTTGTGGAGTTATTGTTTTACTTTTGATATGTAGATGATATCATTTTAACAGTTAACAGCACCAGTTGAAAATATTAATAAAATTTTGAATATTTCTAATTCCTATTATGAAAGATTACAATTCACGATGGAAGTTGATAGTGAAAGAAGATCGAGCTTTTTAGATATTTTAATTATCGAGGATCAAAAGTTTGTTTTTGATAGATATCAGAAAACAACCTTTTCCAGCAGGTTAATTTTTATATCATCCTTTATGTTATGAAGGGCATTATCATTGATATAGTTGATAAGATTGCTCTACTATCCTATCCCCGTTTCCAAAAAAATTATTCAATGCAATTAACATTTTCTTAAACAATGACTATCCACTCCAGTTTATTTTTTCCACCATCGAAAAAAAAATGTTACACTAACAATTCTAATGTAATGCATAATAAAATTCATACACACATTAAATAAAAATATTTCCTTATGTAAAAACGATATTGGAAAGTTTCTTATCGATAACAATGAAATTTAATTGCAAATTTGTCTTTACCATTCCAAATACTTTAAAAAATTTTATAAAAAAAGGAAAGATCAACTTGAATTATTATCTAACCAAAATGTTGTTTATAAAACATCATGTGAGAATTATGAGGCTAATTACATGGGCCATACAAAAAGAATATTAAAAACCAGATTGTATGAACATATTTCTGATTTTAATAAAAAACAGGGTCTCCATCAGGTTATAGAATCGTTAGTCATAATCAATAATTTTAATTGGAAGCAGGTAAAAATCTTAGACAATGAACATCGTATAATAAAAGATTGATATCAGAAATGATTCATATAAAAATATAAAATCAAGATTTAAATAGTCAAGTGGAAACTGAATTTTTATCTTATCAAATCATAAAATCACTCTCCCTCTCTTAATTCATGATAATTTTTCGAGAAGTTCAATAGATTAAACAGTGAGGATATTAGAATATCATTTTATAGTGTTAATAAGTTGCGTGAATTTATCAAGGTACATAAGGATCTTCCGCATGAAAAAAATCTAATGTGGTACAAGATCTGTTGCAAAGATTGGTTGCGAACTACGTGAGACAAACAGAAAGACAGCTGAAGATGAGAATAACTGAGCACAGGAATATTCGGTGGAACACAAACCACATATTCGGCCATAACTGACATCGATTGGAAGAGGACTACAAGTTCGATTGGGAAAATATTGTAATTTTGGATGAAGAACCAAAAGAAAGTATAGAAAGAAATCAGAGATACTACACATCAGGAGACAGACACATGACTTCAATCTGCTGACAGACTTGGAGGGGCATCTCAAGGCTTACTTTCCAATTGTAGACGGATTATAAATACCAGAGCGTTGTTATTGCTAGCTAATCAGTATACATTTTTTTACATTAAGATTAAATTATTAAAGATTCAATTTTGGTTTTAACGTCCATCTAGATTTTTAATTAATATCATATCAGATTATAATTAATATCAGAGTCTTTTCCCATCTTTTTTCTTTTTTTTTTGCGATTAATATTTTAGATGTTGTCACATCCTGGCCTATTTTGATAGATAGCAATGAAAGATCGCGAGGGGGCGCATGGAATGGAGCCTCGACTCCGATGTAATAGATATGTCTTTAATAGATTCGTTATAATTACGTTACCGCTTCCCGATTTATTTAGGAGTTCTATTAGAGGCGCCTTTATGTGAGGGTTATGTATATATGACCAAGAGAGGATCGCCCTCACCATGATGAGTGTTGTCATCTCTTAAAGCTCTTTGGGAGAACCGGGAAGGGGACAGAAAGAGATAATAAACAAGAAAGAGATGAAGCGATAGTTTATTTGATGATCTTTATTTTCAATTTCGATGCTTGCGACACGAGACTTTCCGGTGATTTTCGGTCTCATAGGGATCCTCATTGGGGGCTTCGACGTGTCTAGCGGAGGAAGGCGGGAGACCTCCCTTGATACTCGGGTTATATAATAGGTTCCGTGACTGAGTCGGCGTGTGTGCCCGGAGGAACAGTCGAATGGGGGGGGGGGGGAGCCGAAGGAGACCGACACGAGTTTGAACACTCTGGGATCGAAATCCCCGTGCAAAGTCTTTATTAGCCGCCACAGTTGGTGCTTCCACCCTTCGTGTCTCGATCTTGGCAGCTACGGTAGTGATAAAGAAAGTAACTGGATGCCCGAGACAAAGAGTGTTAGCGTAAGATAAGACAATATAATAGAGATTGCGAAAAAAAAATTATAATAATATGGGTAGGGGAGAGGGGGGGAGAGACGACTTCTCCTTTTATTGGCGGCGGAAATGTTCCTGTCCGAAAAAGCACGAGGATGCGGTAGAAGCAGAGAGGAGTGGGCGCCCGAAGGCAAGCGCCCAGCCTTGAGTAGGGGGAAGTAGCCTGAAACGACCCTGAGCGCGCCAAAGATAAAGAAGGAGAAAGAGTCAGTTCGTGAAAAGGTTCCGCACGCGGCAGCACAACAACCATTTTTTTCGCAATAGAATAGGACTCAAGATAGATATTAACTAGATTGTTAGATATGATAATAATATAATTGTTTATTGGTACATGAAAAGGACGCAAGATCCTTCTAGAGCTTGAAGGACAGAATTGATTTATCAAATAGAGATTATAAATATAAATAAATTGCGCGTAACGCGAGAATTATAAATATGGAACTATGACTACAGGTTACAAGTACCGAAATTATATGACTGTAAGTACGAGATAAATTACAAAATTTATAAATGTAGTATAAATAACGCAGATTTTATAAGTATGGAACTGCGGTGTCGTGAAAAATTCTAAGTTCCCCGTCAGGAGTTAGCCGCTGGCTTAACGAGACCGAAAATTCTTAAGTCGAATTCCTGTCGAACCGTGTCGTGCTTACTATTGGGAAAATAAGCTAAAATTAATAAACAAAACGAACGAGGTGAGTTATCGGATGAGAATTGAGAGTCCAAGATCTTCGCAGCATCGGTTTATATACTCTAAAGGAGTAACGTGGTAAGAAGAGTAATTTCGAGATTGATTCTAGAATATTCTACAAATTTTCGTTTGCCTATTACTTGCTAAATATTAATGATATCGCTATTCCATGGACATGAGGTGAATCTCCATAGTTGATTCGTTGTTTAATGTCCTTATAACGATTGAAATGCACCTGCAATTGTCTGCTGTAGAATTTGTTGTTTTTATATAACGCCTTTCGCGTATCTACTCGATACAATTGAATTGCTTATGAGACTCCGAATATTCCGTGCTCAATTCCGGTAATTGGTCATTATAATCAATGCGAGGCGTCGCTAGCTGTTTTTGTATATTCTTTCAATCTTAACAATCAATTCGTAGGAATTCTGCGTGTTTTTCTTTATTTTATAAATGTATAATACCTATAGAGATGATATCTACAGAGAAATAGACTTTATTTATACATAGTTGTTACAATTCACATAATCACTTTAATTAAAATGATAAAATTATATTAATTAACTATTCTCTTGTAGAAGAAAATAGTTATTGCGATATAAAATCCTCATTACTTGAGACTTTATGGAGTATTTTATGTGCAATTACGTGACTCTTATAAACAGATGTCCTTAATTTTTATTATTTAATGGTTAAAGAGGGGAGGTCCTTCTTCCTTATTGTGTTTTTTGAAGTGAATGTGGGTCTTTTCTTTAAACAACTTATTTAAAATAGTTGTAATGGTAAGAGTGATAATAGCGATTCACGCGATTGGATCATGATCCGTGGGGGGAGATCGTGCTCTCGGCTCGATCAGTTGTACAGGTATAAGTCGTGCGTTCCTGGCTATAGATAGTGATCTAAAGTGACAGCCAGTTTGTCAGCCGGATGTTACAGTGTATTAAAAATTATTTATTAATTTTACATAGTTGAACATTGATTTGAATGGTCAAAGACTGGTTTTTTACTAAACCGATAGAATTTAAGTGTTTGCTATATGATGCATTTTTGTTTTAGTGAGCTATCTTCTATTTTTTTACAATAAATCGTTTTTGCTTTCAACAAATTTATCTTTTAATAATTTTAATATATTTTAGATTATAATTAGAGTTCGTTTTTATATTATTAGTTTCTGTTAATAGGTGAAGGTGGCTCACTGAAATGAATTAATTTGGAAAAAAAATTTTTTGTAATTACAACATCGTATTGTCTCTGAGAATGACTCAAAAGTAAGAACATGTAAATGGATTAATTATTAAAAAAGTTGTTTTGTTAACCATATTGATTTGCACAAGAATTATCATGCTTGATTCTTATTGCTTTGTTACTATATATTCATTTTGTATCATTAAGGAATCTTTAGGAATTAATTTATATTTAATAATATGCAGGCTGTGATAATGCATCCTTCTCAGTTTTCGTTTTTTCAATTTATTGGATTTGTATTTGGGTTAGAAACAGTTAAATTGCTTAAATTGTGGATTAAGTTACATATTATGTTTACGAAAAATGCTTTGCGCGTTAGATTTATTAAATATTGTGTCGCAAATAATATCCTACTACTTGAGATTTTATAAGACTTCGTAAATGTGGAATTTCTAGATTCACGTATTTTCTGACTTCAATCTTCACAAATCTGTTATAGAAACTTCTTGATGTAAATTTATAACAATTATTGAATAGTTTCTGGTAGGCAAGAATTATTATTACAAAATGTTTTAAAAAATTTAGTATTTGATTTTTTTAAGAACATAAAAATTATTTTAGAAGAAAAATATTCTTTAATGAAGTATGATCTCCGCACTTTTAAGCTACAGAGACGCCCCTGCCAGAGCCAGAGCGTCATGAGCACCCGGCAGCTTGGCCACCGAGCCTCGAGCGAGTGGGGGTAGCGCGCCGGAATCGGCCAGAAATGTGCAAATCTTTGCGAGCACTGATGTATAGTATGTATATAGTATGTATATATGTAAATATATATAATATGTATATAATATGTATATAGTATGCAATATATAATATATAAAATGTTCTTTAATGAAGTAAGTAAAAATATTCTTTAATGAAGTATGATCTCCGCACTTTTAAGCTACAGAGACGCCCCTGCCAGAGCCAGAGCGTCATGAGCACCCGGCAGCTTGGCTATCGAGCCTCGAGCGAGTGAGGATAGCGTGTCGGAATCGGCCAGAAATGCAAATCTTTGCGAGCACTGATGTATAGTATGTATATAATATGTATATAGTATGTATATATGTAGATGTATATAATATATATATAATATGTATATAGTATACAATATATAATATATAGATATAATATGTAAATATAATTTGTACATGATATTTATAATATGTATTTATATTTTTGTATTTATATTTTTGTATGTATAATATGTATTTATATTTTTTATAATAAATATAATTTTTACAATATAATACATAATCTTTATGTATTCACGAATTGTGTTTGTCAAATCCCAACCATTTTACGTAAATCGCATTCTCTTTTCTCTCTCCTTTTATGCAACATCTTTTCAACGAGATGCATGTTGGGATTAATGTTATGCAATTATGTATTCGTAAAATCCTCTAGCGACTCCTTGCGAGAATCTTCCAATACGTCACTGGATTAGTTTGCTGCACTTTGATAATTTTAAACATCTCCGTGGTCCAATTCAGTGTATAAATTTATTAAAGACTGTTTTGAATTTGCTCACGTGTACTGATCCACTTTGTATTGCGACAATCTTTACGCGATTGTAAACTGTAATTAAGCAAGCCTATGGGCGATTGTGGGGATAATGTCAACGGGATGCCTATTGATAATTCGATATTAGGCGCATTGTAATTTGATACGAAACGCGATAGGATGTCCATTTATAGTTTTTGTTGTGCAATGTAAACTGTTTCCACTTATCGTTTTTTTAACGTACGGTTGAACCGTTCAACGACCGATCATTACGGAATACGTAAACTAATGGTTGATGTTGCGACTTTTTAAGAATTTCTGCACAACCGAGTTGTAAAATTTCTTTTCTCTGCACATCAGTCTGCACATTTTTCGGATCTTCTATCGTCTCGAATTATCTTAGCGATTGCCTTCGTCACTTCGTCTCCGCTCTTGGCTTTAAGCAGCACGGTCCATTCGTACTTACTCAACATATCAATAACGGTGAGAATGTATTAATAATCTTGAATTGCATAGGTCGCATCTCGATCATATCCGCCTGTCACAAGTCGTCGTATCGTTTATTATGACGTTTCTTCACGGAAAATTTCTTCTCACCGCACAATGGACGATCCAAAATCTTGGCTAAAATTCAAAATATTGATTGATTGGCATAAAATTCAATATTTAAGAGTTTGTGGGGTCACTGATTTCGAATCCGAACTAAAAATTTCGAAATTCAAAATAACGGATCCAAAATGACGAACGAGAAACAACGAATTACCGTTGTTTAATCTATTGAATTTTTTGGAAAACATTGGAACATTAGGAACAGTAAAACATGAAGGCCCCGCGCTTTCGATAAGAAAAAGAAATTATCTTTATTCCATTTTTTTTCTTAATAATGTTTTTCAATCGTTTATTAATACTATATAATACTATATAATACTCAAAAATGAATTCTAGATAATCATTCTTTAACAAGATTTTAATTACAAAACAAAAATTATCAAGATGAAATTTAGGATTTGAAAGTCATTCTATCTACCAAATCAGCAATCGTGTGTCTCTTTTTTGAGAAATCGGGTGATAAGACAAGAAATTCAAGTATCTCCCCGAAAACATTAATTTATGGTAATATCAAATTCGATTTTATTATTATTAAAGTAACATTCAAAAAGTTTAACCATTGTTACAGACTTTCATGATAAACTGAGTTCTCGGATACTGAGTTAAAAATATCGAGAACCGAATCAAAGTAGTAGATGCTGCCATAATTATATTATATCATCTACATATCTATAATAAAAGGGTAGTGATGATTGAATCAAATACAAGGTTCTTTCCAAATTTCGCGTGACCAGATCAGCAACGACGGGAGATAACGGAGAGCTCATGGGAGTGCCATATAATTTTGCTTATATATAATATTATTAAAGATGAAAATGTGGAGTTAAAACAAATTCAACAGCTTTAATAAATTCGTCTTTCAATAAACAATAATTCCTAGAAATACTGCCAATAATCATTAATACAATCAATTGCATAGTCAATCGGTTTAGTAAAAAGATTGACCACATTTATTGAAATCAAGATAAAAAGACTAAGACCACATCTAATGAAATCAAATATGTTCATTAATCAAATGAAATTTATTAAGCTTCTCAACAATTTGGAAACTATTCTCTGTATAATTGTCCGCTTTAGGGATATTTTTTACAATTATGCTGTGTAGAAAAACTGCTAACTGGTAAAAAGAACTATTCAATGAGAAAATTATCAAACGAAAAGAGTAATTCTGTTTATGTATCTTCGGCAAGGCATAGGCTCTCGGAAGTATTCCATCATTGCAAAGTATTGTAACATCCTGTATTTTGAATTGGATATATTTAGTGAATTACCTTCTATTATTTGATAAATAATATTGATAATAATAATAAAAATCGTTTTTGCTTCCAACAAATTTATCTTTTAATAATTTTAATACATTTTAGATTGTTATTAAACTTCGTTTTTATATTATAGTTTCTATTAATACGTGGAGATGGTTCACTAATATGAATTAGTTTATAAAAAAATTTTTTGTAATTACAACATCATATTGTCTCTGAGGATAGCTCAAAAGTGAGTCGAAACATTTAAGCGAATTAATTATTATTAAAATTGTTTTGTTAACCGTATTAGTTTGCACAAGAATTACTGTGCTTGATTCCTACTTCCTTATATGATTGTATATGGTATCACATATAATTATATCCCACAGATAATTATGTAATGTTCAAGATATGTATAC
>NW_012130142.1:649639-674035 GCF_000143395.1 Atta cephalotes
GACGAGAATTTGGCTCGTAAACTGACATTTTCAATCGAGAATAACTTTATGATGCAGACACAAATCGACTAATGTTTCTATGGGGTTATGTTGACAGATGCCCAAGTTTATTGTATGACGTCTATGATCTATTTATTTCGACTACCACTTACCGCTAAAGCCATCTATAGGAAAACGGCAGCAAAGTTGTACACCTAATATATAAAACGATATTTTGTTACAGAATATGTAGTGTAATTTCCTACTCATAGTGTAATCCAGGACCAACGATATGAACGTAGAGGTCTAGCGTGTGTGTGTGTGTGTGTGGATGTGTGCGTGTGCGCGCGCGTTTCTTTATGTGTGTTCGTGCATGCGTGCGTGCGTGTATACGGGATGCAATTATATTACTTAATAAAAAAATGATTCTCAATTATTCATTAAATTAATTTCATCATCCCGATTCCCGAAGGAATTACACTACATATTCTATAACAAAGTATTGTTTTATACGTGTATACATATCTTGGACATCATATATGATAATATGTAATTATATATGGAATATAATTATATATGGCACCATATATTATATAAGAAACATAAAATGTTCCAAGTGAATGGTACGATTATCGATTATTCAACACTGACTTGGCGTAGAAGCCTGTATAGGATTTTGAAACACTTGGTCATTTTCTTTTGGGTTTTGGTTCCGCGTCTTCTCCCGAAAAGAACATTTCAGTCAGTGATAGGATCCTTGGAGGATTCAGTGTTATCGAAAATCTATTTCAGCAGGTCGATAATAAGATTTGAAGTGTCTTTTCAATGCGATATCTTCTTCCATTTTACCAGTCGAAGGACGGTGTTCTTTACGAATCGCTCATTTCGCAATCTTCTTAGCTATCTTCTTAGCTAGGATCTTTGCTGTTGTCCATGTCAATATATCAATGTATCAACTGATCATATTACGGTACAGCAAAGACATTAAATCCTTTTCTGTATTGCCATCAGTAAGCGCTATCCTTGTCAATCATTAGAAATCCATACTTTTGTTGCCAACATTTACGACATAAATCGCAGAAATTTTCTTAGGACATGTCAGCATTCACGTAATCGTTGTACACGCGTTCAGATTGGTGCCATTCTGTTTAAAGAATCAACAGATTTGCATTGTCGCGTATAAGTGTTTCGGTATTTTTACGTACGTCTGACAGAGATAGAAGCAATTAACGTTCGCGTGTCATTCCAAAATACTTTCTTGTCGCATCCTACTTGTCGCCACGTCATCAAAGATAAAAATGGAAGCGCCTCGCTCGGTGGAATGACATCGCTGTTATTGGAGAATGTAAAATAGCTGATTTCTTTGATCAATGCTAGCAAATTCGCCAGGTCGATATTTCGGCTTTTGCAGCAATTTCGAGTATATGTATACGTTCTCAAATCGTGCGCTGTGCGAACTTTCCAATAGTCTTATCAGCACATTCGTCTTGCCACAATATGATGGTTCGCAGACGACAGCACATATAAAAGCCGGTTGCATATTGCCATCTCTTGCACATTTCTTGCACATCTCTCAGTTTGCACTTTGCTGTTGAGATTTGTCTCTTGATCGCCCGCGACTGCGGCGGACGAATCGCATATTTTCTCTTTCCACAAAACTAAAAACGATATCGCGAGTTGACCTATATATATATATATATATGCGCCGCGTAGAGCGAAATCTCTCAGTAATCAAAATGTTTCTCATTCTGTCGGATCTACATAGTTTAATTTTAAAAGAGCTTGAATAATGTCAAAAATTGTATTCCTGCGAGAGTTTAAAAATTGTATAGATCTGTTATGGGACAAATTATCCGAGCATATACGAGCCGATTCAGTACAATGATATCATCAGTGCCTGAAGCATTACAAATTCACACAATTCATCAAACGCATATCCACGGCCTTTGATAAAGAATTGCGACGAATGCTGAGAAGCTTGTTAAATCGTGCGCTTCCTTTCGAACCGGATATCAATTTCCGAATATCAATTTTATGGTCCAGGAATGCATTTGGAGAAGCCAGAGGTGATCAAGGTATTAATCCATTGGATGCTGCGTATCGCGAGCACGACATAGCGTATTCGCACAGCAGACACACGGCTGACAACATATTCGCCAAGAAGGCGCATTACCATGAGAGATTCGACTTTCGAAGAGAGAGTCGCTGCCATTGAATAACTATGAAGGCCAAAACGAAGATTATGGGCTTTAAAACTATGAAGACGAAGAAGAGAAAGCGGATACTTCCGACAGCGAAATGTGATGGCGACGACCTGTCCGTTCTTTCGAGCGTTCTCGGGTTGTTGGTCAGTAGAGCGGCGAGAGTCGCCAAAACGATAACAAAGTGAATATAAACGATAACAAAGTTACAGTCAACTGGAAAAACCGCAACGTCATAATCGCGTCATAGAAAGCCGCGGCGTTATTTCGTTTGACAAAAATCTCAAGCCAATGTACGAGATTTTGTAAAATTTATCCGATAGGCGCATTTGATCTTCTTATTGTATTGTTGACAAATTATCAACGGGAACTCTTCGACCTCTTAGCACTTTGTGTTGTGAGAACGTAAAATTTCAAGTATCGATCTTGCGCAGTACGATTCTTCCTGAATGATAATTTCCTCGTTGTCATAATAAAACTTGTTGTTTGTCGAATTTATATTGACTAGAATATAGTACGTTTCAATGTCCGTCAGATCGAATGGCATCGTCCAAATTTACTGCTGAAAGTAGCTCACGTCAAGGACGCTACTCTTGTCAGTCAGCGTAAACGTCAGCGACATGTTTGAAATTGAGTTAAACGGCGTAATATCGGTCCTTAAATTATTTGTCAACTGTCCGCAGAAACTGTCAACAGACGAAGTTGCCTGCAATTATTTTGATTGTAACGCTGATAAGACATGCGGTTGTACTCAATGCTGGAGCACAGTGGCACGAGTCGAACATGTCGATAAATATCATCAATATAAACATCATCGTATCGAGTGCAATATTGTACCGCTGGTGCGTACAGCAACGACAGGTGCGTGCACACGATACACGAGTTTTTACCGATCGTATCGCCAGGATATAAGATATCGGAAAGACTTCAGATCATTTACTTTCCGATCATACGGCATTACAGAGCTGATGATTTGCGTCATGGACTAAAAAATGACTCCAAAAAGATTGCTCGATTTTCGCGGAGAAGAGATTACCGTTAAGTTGTGTACACGATGCGCTAACGTGAGATGCTTGTGCTGAATGAACAGCCGAAACAAATGAGAAACCTTTTAATGGAGAGACCTAGAAAAAAATTCACTGCGTTTAACATTGCATTTTTAAAGTCGTTGGATTTTATCGTACGAAATGGCCGATATCTTGAATAATACCAGACGGATCTTTGATGATCGCATCGTCAAGATTGAGACTCACACATATAATCCATATGCCAACACTACATTTGAACATAGCAACGAGATACGAATATCCATACAGCAACAGGATTTGTACACGTTATCGTACGAAAGTTTTCTCTATCTCGAAAGAAGGTTGTAGTAAAGGTAATAGTAAAGAAGAAAAACAATCAAATGTTAATGACGCTTGGAAATAATTGTATGGTCATGTTTAATGAAATTCGATATAAACTCAACGATGTGTGATATTGACCGTAACAGAAACGTTGAAGTTACCAGTATCATCAAGAATTACGTGTTAATGACATACGACAAATCTTTGATTGGCCTAAATGGATGGAATTCTAAATATGACATGGAGGAAGGACACTTTAATTTTTGTGTGCCGCTCATACTGTTGGGCTTTTGTGAAGATTACAAACGCGTGGTTGTCAACAATGAATTGATTTTGATACGAGCGCGTAATGACAATTGCTTGATGGAAAATCCTGTAGAGTCAGAGGTGGAATTATTTTAATAATTTACAATGGCGGATGCCTCACATTAAACGAGATCTATAAATTATCAATGCTGTATGCATTGAAAAGCGGTTATCTGAGCATGAGCTTTTCGTTCGTGGAATTTGTATTTTCTGTTACAGAATACGACAAAGCATTCATAGTCCGTCAAAACGGCAACTCACCTTGAGAAGCCATACATCATCTTTGCTCTACAAACCGGTCGAAAAAATATTATGTCACGAGATGTTAGCGTGTTCGACGATGTAATTGTAATTTGAGTAACGTGACCTTATCTAAGTTCAGTGTTTTATCCGCACGATAATTTAAATCTGGATTTTGGCAAAACGGGATATTCTATCCTGTTGATATATACGCATTTTTGTAAAGCATATTATAGACTCAATGTGTTCTTATTCATCGAGAAAGAGTCTTTTGCGAGCATTGATTGCTCGCGATTGTAAAAAGAATTCTAGTTTCGTGCCTCAACCAATCACAGTGGTGTGATTCGAGATGCGCAATGCGCTTACCCTTATCGATCGCTCAGAAAGAAGAAGAAGAAGATTCAAGAACACGAACGTTATAACTGACTGTGTGTATCGAGCGTATTGATTCTCGCGGAAAACCTTACATTTAAGAAGAAATCTTACATTAGTAAGATAAAAGTAGAGATTCTAACCCACTATGTGTTAGTGCGTATAAGATACGTGTGTGTGTGTGTGTGTGTGTGTGTGTGTGTGTGTGAGGGAGTTAGAGAAGGGAAAATGCTTCACGTTGGAAAAGGGGAAGCACATCACCGGGGTTAAAGGGAAAGGATTTTCCTTCTCGCTCCCATCGTTGTAGGAAGTTCTCTCTGTCCCCTGTTGCGGCATATACTTATCATAGTATTCGCATTCTCTCTTCTCCCAGTTGTATTCTCTCTTACATTCTCTTCTTTCGCATACGATTTTATTAAATAGATATGATATCTATATTTTTTTTAATGATATGATTTAGCAATTAGTCTTAATAATATTTTATATAATAATATATAATAATATTTTATATAATAATATAGATAAGCAATCAAGCGCGCTATCTCCTACTATCTATACTTATTATCTTTTCTCTCTCTTTCTCTATCCGTTGCATTCTCTATCCAACTCTCACATTTTGTCTCTTTTTTTGCACGTAAAGATTTAAGATTTTTATTCTACGAATTAATGAATCGAACACTCAATGAGAGCACGATGATATCGTTAGACGTCATGATAACATCGGCACACGTGATATAACATGAAACCGCCAAGAAATGAGCGAAGGACGAACGAAGGAAAGACAATAGGAAGATAGCCGAATAATTCCATACCAGATATACAGTTCAAATATACATATATTTTAGCACAGTTTTTTTACAAAATAGAATGAAAAATATTTATTAACTTATTTATTTCTATATATATATGATCTAATATAATTATAAATTTATGTTCCTTCCACGATCTCAAGTCTCTCTACACCATCATCGCTATCTTTCTTCCTATTTTCGCTCAACGGTTTCGCTGTACGGCTCATTGCCATAGTCAGACCTTTCATATACTTCTCACATTTTCTTATCGCTTGTTTGCATAATTGCAGCACAATCCCTGAAACATACAATAGACTTAAATAGCATAAATTAAAATAGACTTCATGTGTACATGGAGCATTTATCACATGCAAAATAATAAGAACTTGATCACAGTCAGAGCACCGCTGCGAATGAATGCACAAAACATCATACATGTTGATACTTCCTGATTATCATATCGAGCCTGGCGAAGTTACAATGCTCCACGTCAATATCTATGATCATTAACATATGTACTTACATTGTTCCTAATAACTGATGTTCCTAATCAACGCGAACATTAATCTGCAGTAAATTAGCTGCTTTCTGAGTGACGTTAGTAAAAGTCTGATCTATTCGTTGCACAGTAGCTGAAAATGCTCCGATCCTATAGATGAAAATCGAAGCTTCCGCACGTAATATTGTATATCAAGCGTCCGAGAGATTATGTATGTTCTCCATCGTACAGACTTTTAACCAATAGCCTAACTGATTGATAGAATTTGATTTTAAGAGAGACTATAAACGATTTGACTGAAATCTTCGATTCTACTGAGAGAACAAAAAAAATTATTACTGTCTAGAATTTAGGGGATGAAGAGTAGGAATATATGCTTGTAACAAAAAAGTCTGGACTATCACGATAAGTATATTATTTTCATATAATCTTCGTCTATCATTTCTTTCATCATCAAAAAAAGTTAACGAAGTTTACATTTCTTTTTCTTTTAAGAAATTCCAAATTACCTGACAGTTACCTGACATGATGAAAATGAGTCACTCACACTATTATTATTGATGATTATACATCAAACATATTATTGAACTAAATATATCGTAATAATACTGAATAGTTATCATTATTGATAGATTTTTAATTATAGAAAAAGGGGAAAGAAATTAAAATGCATTTAAAAAAGTCTCATACTTTATTTTTTGAACATGATGTATTTTTTTATGGCGTTGCGCTCGCCCCCCCCCCCCTAGTTGTATATTTTAAATACATTCTGTAATGAACAATTTTTAACATGTTTTTCGTACAGTATTGGTAACCTTAGATTATATATAGAATCTATATCTTCGTAATCAGCATCCAGAATGGATCAGATCTTTCAATTGTCGAGTCGTCGTTATTGAATATACTAGCTAACCATTCACGTTTTTGGTCTTTTAACATATATAAGAGCCTTATTGTCGTCATTCTCTTCTGCACCAATTACAGCCATTATAATCAGGTGTTCCATCATGCTGTACAGGATCATCACGTCTTCCCATTGCAATCCATGATACGCACTCAGCACACTCAAGCAGAAAGCGCAGTCCTTTTCGGATTTTGTCAGGAAATTCCATGGCATGGGACATGTAAAAGTGCTATAAGAGAATGACTCCATTTCTCAACACCATCACTTTCTTCAGAGACATCTCCTTCCAACGTTAAATCCTTGTACAAACAATCAAAGTAGGTATGCATTAAAAAAGCGTGTTTTCCTTATGTCATTGTGTTTAACAATATTTCAAAAAGATCTTAAATCGATTCCAGAGGTGATATACATGTCTCTTTGTTATTGAATATTGTCATGCTTAATGAATGTAAATAGACAAAAAATGGAGACTCACAATATTGTTACATTAAAAATTCTTTAAATTAAAGCTTTATAAATAAGCTATGATGTAATTTTTTATTGAATGCAAGAATAGTTATATCTTGATTATTAATGTCTATCAACGCGATCTGGGTTTCTCTCACTTAATTCAAAGAATTTGTTACGTCTATATTTTAACATTAATAAATTTCACATAAATATATCACAGATATATTACAGATATGGTGCATCTTCAAATCGTAATAAAAAAAAATATAATTCTTAATGTATGAATAAGTATAAAATGCTAAAACGAATATATAAAAACTGAAACTAATATGTTTCAATGTTTCCGTGCAAACGTTCGAAATCTAAGTTATCTTGAAGAATTCATTACTCGTGATTATAAGTAAGTGAAAATCTGTTTAATCAACAACTAGTGAGTGAATATCGTTTTTCAAGGGAATGTGTATGAACATACAATCATAATACAGAATTTTATAATATTGTAGTTCCACCCATGATTGCGTTCAAGATTGAAAAGGGCTATTGCGCAGTTTACAGAATTGTCTATGTATACATCGAAATAAGATTAGTTTTGATTGAATATAGGATTTCTTTTACTTAATTGATGGAATTAAAATTTATTTATCTAATTAAAGAAATTTTTATACGGTTTATAATGTATATATTACATATACATATATATATATATATATATATATATGTATAAATATATTATATATATATATATATATATATATATGTATATATATATATATATATTTATACAGGGTGTCTGAAAATAATCGCCAAATATTTCAAGTAGGGTAAATAGAGCGGACTAAACTGAGTCGAAAAGTCCTCTACCATTTTGTAATGATCGCAACAATGAGACAGAACTATATTTTGCAGCAATTTAATTTTAATTCTATTATAATAATAAATGATTGTTGTTATTAAACAATGATTTGATATTATAGCAGTGAACATAGACATGCAAGAGCGTTCGAAGAAATAAAGTATTCATTTTTTAACAGTTTAGATTGACCAACAATGTTGGTCTCTTATAACTTTAAAAAGAAGCGTTTTTAATATAACGTTTTTAACATTAAAGTTACACGAGTAATGAATTCTTCAAGATAACTTAGATTTCGAACGTTTGCACGGAAACATATTATTCGTTTTAGCATTTTACTTATTTACACATTAAGAATTACATTTTTTTTATTACCATTTGAAGATACATTATATCTGTAATATATTTTAAAAATATATTTTAAAAAATGAAATTTATTAGTGTTAAAATATAGACGTAACAAATTCTTCGGATTAAGTGAAAGAAACTCAGATCACGTTGAGAGATGTTATGATATAATCATTTTTACATTCAATAATAAAAAATTACATATATAATATATATATATATATATATATATATAATATATCATAGCTTTACGTATTTATAACGTATTTATAAAGCGTACGTATTTAATTTAAAGAATCTTTAATGTAATGTAACAATATTATATGTAAGTCTTCATTTTTTGTCTACTTATTTTCAGTAAGCGTGACAATATTCAATAACAAAGGGATATGTGTGTCACCTCTGAAATCGATTTAAGATCTCTTTGAAATATCGTTAAACACAATGATATAAGGAAAACACGCTTTTTTAATGCATGTTTAATTTGATTGTTTATATAAGGATTTATCATTGGAAGGAAATTTATCATGAAGGAAGTGATGGTGTTGAGAAATGAAGTTGTCCTCTTATAACATTTTTATAAAATTTCTTGACAAAATCATTAATAAACGTGAATGGCTGGCTGATATACTCAATAGCGACGACTCGACAATTGACTGTGGATTCTGATTACGAAGATATAGATTCTTTATATAATCTAGATGTTACTAATACTGTATGATGAGAAAAACATGTTAAGAATTGTTTATTACAGAATATTTTAAAATATACAACTGGTAGGCGCAACGTCAAAAAAAATATATCAAATTTAAAAAATAAAATATGAGATTTTTTAAAATTCTTTCCTCTATCCCTACTATTAAATATCTATCAATAATGGTAGCTATTCAATATTATTACAATATACTTAGTTCAATAATGTTTGATGTGTATTCAATAATAATAGTGTGAGTGACTCATTTGTTTCATGTCAGGTAACTTGGAATTTCTTAAAAGAAAAAGAAATGCATTCTTCGTTAACCTTTTTTGATAATGAAAGAAACGATAGATGAAGAGATATGAAAACAATATACTTATCGTGATCGTCTAGACTTTTTTGTTACAAGCGTATATTCCTACTCTTCATCCCCTAAATTCTAGACAGCAATAATTTTTTTCGTTCTCTCAGTAGAATCGAAGATGTCAAATCATTTATAGTCTCTCTTAAAATCAAACTCTATCAGTCGGTTGGACTATTGGTTAGTCTTGTGTACGAACATATATAATCTCTCGGATATTATGAGTATATTACATGCGAAAGCTTCCATTCTTATCAATAGAACCATAGCATCAGCTACTGTGCAATGAATAGATCAGACGTTTACTAACGTACCTCACCCGGAACGCACTTGATTCACTGCAGATTAATGTTCGCGTTGATCAGGAACATCAGTTATTAGGAACAATGTAAGTACATATGTTAATGATCATAGATATTGACGTGGAGCATTGTGACTGCGTTAGACTCGATGTGATAGGGTGTAAGTATCAACATGTATGAAGTTTCGTGACTTATTCGCAGTGGTGCTTTGAGCCTGATCAAGTACTTATTATTTTGCATGCGATAAATACTCCATGTACACATGAGATCTATTTTAATTTATGCTATTTAAGTCTTACTGTATATTTCAGGGATTGTGTAGATGTTGTGATTATGCAAACAATCGATAGAGTACAAGAACGTGAGAGGTATTTGAAGGTTCTGATGAATGATGCTGTGGTAATGAGCCGTATATTGAGCGAAAATATGAAGGAAAATGGCGATGATGGTGTAAAGAGACTTGGGATCTCTCGTGAAAGAAATATAAATTTATAATTATAACATATATGTATAGAAATAAATAAGTTAATAAATATTTTTCATTCTATTTTAAAAACTGTGCTAAAATATATGTATATTTAAACTGTATATCCGGGGTATGGAATTATTCGGTACCTTCCTATTATCTTTTCCTTCGTTCATCCTTCGCTCATTCCTTGGCGATTTCATGTTACACCACACGTGTGACGTTATCATGACATCTAACGGTGTCATCGCGTTCTCATTGAATGTTCGATTGTACTCATTAATTCAGTAGAATAAAATTCTTAAATCTTTGCGTGCAAGAAAAGAGACAAAACGTGAGAGTTGGATACAGAATGCAACAGGAGAAAGAGAGAGAAAAGATAATATAGTATAGATAAAATAGATAGTATAGATAAAAAATAAGTATACATAGAAAGAGATTGTGTGCTTCTCATCTATATTATTATATAAAATATTATTAATATTAGTCGCTAGTCATATTAAACGAAATATAATAGATATAATTGTAAATAGATATAATTGTAACGTAAGAGAGATTACAATAGGGAGGAAAGAGAGTGCGAATACTATGATAAGTATAGGGCCGCAACGGATGGAACAGAGAGAACTATATGGAACAGAGAGAGCATCCTATAACGGGTGAGAGAGAGAGAAGGAAAATCCTTCCCTCTCTTCCATGGACCCCAGTGACATGCTTCCCCTTTTCCAACGTCTGTGAAGTATTTTCCCCTCTCTGACTCCCTCACACACACTCACACACACACACTCACACACACACACACACACACGCACGCGCGCGCGCGCGCGCGCGCACGCACGCACGCACACATTGTATACGTATACGTACTAACATATATAGTAGGTTAGAATCCCTTTTATCCTATATTCCCACATTTAGTTGTGCTATTTAAATAATTTGTTATTCACATCATTACGTGTGAGTCTGTGTGAGTCTAGTACCGAAAATCTTACAATTATTCAGAAGTGGGATCATAACTAAGATGGTGGACAAGAAACCGCTCCGAATTTATGTTCGCCGAGTTAAAGGTGATACTTAAGAAGTTGAAATTGCTGGCATCAGGAAACAAAGCTGGTTGCCAGAATATTAGCAGCAGATTCCAATTATTGGTGTGCGGAAACGAACCAAGACGACCGAGATATTCGAGAAGAGAAAGCAGAACTGATCCAACATGTAGCAACAAAGAATTTAATTCTATAAAAAGCAACCAAGATTTAATTCTATTGGAGATAATGCTAATCGTAATGCCTCTCACGAATTGAAATTATTATGCTGAGAGAGATTTTTATTATAAGATCAACATTATGCGGCAAGAGAACAAGAGATTAAGAGATAGGTCATCCCCAGTTCATCACCACGAGGATGATCACTCTCGGTAAATATTAAGATAATTAGAAAGCTTCTGAATGAATATAGTGAGATAGATCAAGATTTCACGAAATAGGAAATCAAATACAATATTCAAAGTTGTTAAAAGCACAGTTGCTAAAAGACGCTTACGAACTTAATGACAATCTGGTTAAAGTTTTGATCGGATTACGATTTAAGGCAAGTCGTTATGGATTCAAAACCTAAATTATTAGGCGTGACGGCTAATGATATTCTGTGTGAATTAAAAGTTTGATCACCGCCCAATAAAGTTGATTTACGTAAGCAGTTCGAAGTGTGGCTGTGGCAGTCACAAGAAACATTTCATAATTATTATCATGATAAAATTATCAGAATTAATCGAATACCAATCCCGGATGATGAAATCTTAGATTACGTTATAGATGGCATTTCGGATGTACATCTGAGAAACCATGCTAGGATGCAAAATTTTACTTTCACAGAAGTTCTGTTACGGGCCTTTAAAAAGATTTTCATACGTCCAGATCTTAAAAACCGAAGATGACAGGTGACAAGATCGAAATTAAACACAAGGATTCTAAGCCGTTAGAACTTAGGGAGAAATTCGATTTAAGGAGAACCGTTATTATAATTGTAATCTATCATCATCAGGGCATATCGTTAGCGAAGCTGTAAGCGGCACGAAAAGAAAAGAGTTCCTGTATGGTTGCGGAGAGTTGGCTATGTAAACAAGGACTGTCTGAAGAAAGTCTCGTTAACAGAGACAAACAAGATTGATAATTTAGATATTATACCATAGTTTATTTTAGACGAGATGTCACTTATGAAATAAGTAACTTAGATGTTAAGTATGTTATACATTTAAGTATCTTATTTGATACTAGGAATCCAATCAGCTTTATTAGGAAACAAGTTATTAAGCAATATGGTATTCATCGTATTAATCATTTATGAAAGCTTTTGCAGTATTAACAGCCGCAGATCTAAACTTGTAATTAAAGGTATTGTCAAGGTAGATATTACGCTTGACCGAGTTCAAAAAATTAATGTTTCTCTTTTAGTTGTATCAGATGATACTATGTCTTCATGTCCTTTTGAGAAACGAGATGTTCTGAAATTCTTTCAGTTGCGATTAGCGCCGATGCGAATGAGTCAATTGATATAATTAGTACCATTATGAATATAGATTATGGTTGTTCTAGCATTAACCTTTTGAATGTTTGTAGGGCAAATGAATAATTACCAGCAGAGGAGTAAGACTGAGTCAGTTCAAATATTCGATGACCATTATGTACCATTATGTAACCAAATTAAACCGGATGAGCCAGAGGTAAAGGCTAAATTGAAGCTTAAGTTAAACGATACACAATAGTTCCATTTCTTGCCTAGACGAATATCCTAAACAGAGAGAGAGAGACAAGAATAAATATCTCTTAGATGAGTATGTTGATAAAGGCATTATTCGCCCGAGAGAATCGGAATATGCATCCCTGATAATGTTGAGAAAGAAAAAAAGAGAATTTATTTCTAATTTTGGCAGATAAAACGTATTTTAGTAAACTCGATTTATGAAATAGATTCTTTCACATGAATTAATTAAATACACCGTTTTTGTAACTCTGTTGGGCTATTTCGAATTTTTGAATATGCTTTTCGAGCTTAAAGTCGGTCCTTCTAAATTTCAACGTTTTATTTCTGTTATTTTTAAAGAATTAACTGAAACGGGAGATACAGTTATCTACTTGGATGATATTCTGGTTGCGTCTGAAACTCTAGAGCATTACTTAAAAGCATTACTTCAACGTGTTATTCAAGTAGTTAGAAATAGGATGGAACTACGGCTAGATAAATACGTTTTTTAGTAACTAAGATCAAATATCTCGGATATACCGTGATAAGAGAAAAGATTAGCCCAACGATCGAATATCTGCAGTTGCAAATTTTTCTATCTCCCGCAATACGTATGAAGTTCAGAGATTTTTAAGATTAAGTTCTTATTTCCAAAAATTTGTGCCAGAATTTGCCCAGATTGCTATATACCTCTATATATGAATTGTTAAAATCTAAGGTAACTTTTATTTTCGGTGCTAGAGAATTAGAGTCTTCCGAATCTATAAATAAAACTATAAAATCTAAGTTAACATCTTCTCCAATATTATCCATTTATAGTCCTAAAGATATAACAAAGTTACATTGTGATGCAAGTGCAGCAGATTATGGTGCCATATTAATGCAAAAGGAAGCTGACTTAAAACTTCATCCATTTTTTATTTTTCAAAGAGAACAACTTCTGAAAGCAAATCTCATTCTTTCGAGTTTGAAACTTTAGCGATTACCTATACTTTATGCAGATTTAGAAATTACCTTCAAGGAATTAAATTTAAAATTATTACAGATTGCAATTTATTTAGGCTAACGTTCAAAAGTTATTCATCCTAGAATTTCACGCTTTGGAACTTCAGAGTTATGATTATGAAGTTGTGCATAGAGCCGGTGCTCAAATACAACATGTTGACGCCCTTAATTACAAATATTATGGTTATTGTGGATAACTCCTTAGAATTTAATTTATCCGCGTGTCAAAATGAGGATCTCGTCATTAAAGAATTAAGAGCTAACTTGGAAAAATCGGAATAAATATTATAAGGTGCGTGATGGATTTATATACAGAAAATATAAAAACGACTTGTTTTATCCCTACTGCGATAGAAAATAGTATCCTACGTAAATATCACAATGAAATAAAACACCTAGGGATAGACAAAAATCGTTTCTACTATTACATTAAATTATTGGTTTCCAAATCTTAAGCAAAAAATCGAAAATTATATTTGTAATTGTCTTAAGTGTTTTTCTTATTCTCTTACCACGGGTGAGAGCTTACTGCATAGTATCGATAAAGACTATGATGTAATACATTGATCATTATGAACCCGTTGTCAAACAACATAAAATCAAGCAATACATTCTTAAGAACGTTGATGATTTTAGTAAGTATGTTAAATTATGCAACAAAAACTACATCAAAACTACATCAATTCGAAAATTATACAATGTTTAACAGATTATTTTAGGAATTATAATCGTGTATCATATCAGATCGAAGTTCTTCGTTTACGACTTAAGAATTTCGAAAATTTTTGAAAGAGCATAATGTAAAACACATATTATTATATTAGTCGCTACGGGATCGCCACAGACTAGTGGACAAGCAGAGCGAATCCATCGAATGCTTACACCTATGCTATCAAAGCTAACAGATGACAGAGATGGCAAATATTGAAATCATGTGCTACCTGATGTAAAGTTTGCCTTTAATAAAAGTACGGGAGTACCCTTTTGGTTGTACATTACTATTTGGTTGTAAAGCGTGGCAAGATTATAAACAAACTTGCTGACTATATACATAATGAAAAAGGCCGTAATAACAGGAATTTTGATTCTATTCGAGCTAACGCATCTATAAAAATAAAGAAAATCCAGTGACAGAGTGAAGTGCGAGCTAATAAAAATAGGAAACCTGCGCATGCAATGCGCATCAATCAAATTGGAGATGCAATAATGATATACGCAATTATGACAGTACCTCCGGCGTGTCAAAAAATTAATTCCTTAATTTAAGGGACTCTATAAAGTTATTAAATGTTTGCGAAACGACCGCTATGTTGCCGATGGAGAATAACCCTTATGTAACTCCAGATTGATTCGTAAAACTTATATCGGAGTTTGGAAAGCCCATAATATGCCCCCTGGATAGACGCCAAAAGACAAAAGAAAAATTTACGTTTAGTTGTAGCGGATTATTTGCTTTTTTTTTAGTTATAAGATTTTTAATTATAAGTTTAAGGACATTTTGTTCTCTTTAATTGTAAAATTCTATTAATCCTATATTTTATCCATATGTATTTTTTTGCACGTTATTTTATATCAGTCCGAGGATGGACTTAGGTCAGGTATGGTCGAAGATCATAAGATAATTTTAGTTACATTTCGCGCCTCGACCAATCACGGCAGTGGTTCGAAACACGCTTACTCCTACTAATCGCGCAGAAAGAAAGAAAAGAAGATTCGAGAACACAGTTATGGCTAACTGTGTGTATCAAATGTACTGATTTTGGCGTAAAACTTTATGTTTAAGAAGATATCTTATGTAGAGTCCCGCATTTAGTTGTGCTACTATTTAAATATATTTATTATATTATTCACATCATACAAGTAAGTAAGTCTGTACCTCTAGTACTGAAAACCTTACATGATGACCTTAGAGAAAACCTTACATGATGAATCCGTCAATCAAGAACGCCACTGTAGACGTACGCATAGAATTTGACTGCAAGGAGAATGTGCCCGTCAATACTACTGCATATTGCCTCATTATACACGATCATATAATCAAATACTGTCCGTTATCCAATGTAGTGCACAAGATCATATAAATAATAATATAATAATTGCAACGTCAACAAGTATTTAGAACTTTAAAAGAGAGAGAAAAACTGCTCGAAAAATTACTCATCATGGCCATACTGACGTTTGTGAATCTAGGATTCATCATCGAAATAAAGTTTATCAAGGAAATAGCGGTGCTGAAAAGAGGAATCATTCTCACACATTACATTTTTTCACGACCTATGTCATAGCATTTTCTGACGATTTCCGACAAATCTTGCACTTCCTGGTTGAGTGATTCATCACTATATTGCAATGGGACGATGAGATGGTCCTGTATGGCATGGCGAGGCGTCTAATTACGGAGGCCATGATAGAAGAGGATGAATGGGACTTTCCACACTCAAAGCTCTAAGCTTTCTTCCCTCCTGCTATATATGATTTGTCTCAGAATGGTTATACTTTAAACATAACGAGGAAACGAAATGGAAGTAACGCGCGCGCGTGGCGCTGCAGGGAGCCCGGAAGTGTTCTCCTTCTTTTTGAGCTTGAACGAATACTGTTGATGTAACCGGCAAGAAAGTGTGACTACATAGTTTATCTATTCGGACCAGATTACAGGCATAATTAAGATCGAACTTCACTTGGTAAGCTTGTTTAATCTTTAAATTATGCCGTAGTCTCGTCCGAATGAATAAACTACGTAGTTGTACGATTAGTCCAAAGTAGAGTAGTACGATTTGTCCAAAGTAGTTAGAGAAAGGTCTTATTGCTATTCGACAAATACCAGAGAAACAATGTAAATAAAGAAACATCAGTTAAAATGTTGGGAAACTTATAATTAGTGAAGAAAATAAACATATCCTCTTCAGAGAAGTAACATGACTGAAAAAAAGAATCGGATCTTTACGATCAATCATTTAAGAAACTTTTATTTTTTTTAAGTAATGTCTAGTTTTTAAGACAACAAGACGGATCTACTGAAGTCATCCGTATTAATTACAGGACGATTATAGAATTTCTCAAATACGCAGGATTTGCCAGACCAGCCTGCTGTGCGCTTCATCAGATCGATGGATTTAGTTGCGAATAATGTGGAAACATGCGGGGACTGTGGGTGCTGAAAAATACTTGTTTTGTACTCCGCATAGGTCTGTGCGAATCCATCGACTCACTGTTTGTACGCCTACTGGTCTATGAGGTTTTACGCAAGCAATAAATAACGCGTTAGAATTACTTAGGCGCAAGCTTCTAGTAAGGTTTAAATAATGTAAGAAAGGAAATAATACAAAACTCTGGATGGTCACGGAAGCAAGCAAAAGTAAGAAGTGATTAGACCCGAAGTTTTAATGCGGTTTGGAATTCTGATGGTAAGTCTGTCGTTGGAGAGTGAAATATACGGGATCCTAATTGCTGCTAGAGATTGAGTACATTATTCTGAACCTAACGGGAAAAAAATTAATTTCTTTGTAACAACTTCTAACGGTCAGAGGATCATAGGGATAAACTGACGCTAACTTCGAAATCATGAAGGTCCTAAATAAAGTCATATCTGGGCTTTTAGGGTTTCAAAATACTGGCACGCTTACAAAAACATTTGATGATAGGGCGAATGCTGATGCTACTATCCGAAATAAGTGAAATTGCCGAGCGCGAGGTTCATATTGAACACGAGCCTTCTGTAGCTCATGAGTTAAGAATGTTACGATCTGATCCACTCTAGGAGAGAAAGGAGAGACTTCCTGCTTCTGGCAAAACTCCTATCAATCACGCAAAGAACGGACGTACTGATTAATTGTGGATGCGGATAAAGATGCTATGAGTGTGTCCAAAGTTGCTGATGTCGTCTGGATGAGGCTCTCTAAAAGGAGAAGATAATAATGAATGAGAGGGGGGGAAGGGTAATATTACAGGCTTGAAAATTAGCAAACGAACAAACAATGAGAACTATGGTTGCGAGGACCACCAGGACTAATACAACTCCTATTATTCCTGATAGCTGTTCGATAGTTATTCGATTATCGTTCGATATGTTTAATTGCGCTATGATACTCGAAGAGCTGTAACAAATAAATATATTAAGGTGGAATTTTTCGAGTGCGAAGTCTTTTCATATACTTTTTGGCTGAGGCATAAACTTTTACACGTAGCACCATACTTAGACTGAGGATTCTTTTTCAAACTGATATCACGTGTTGTCACATACATTTTTACTATAAACACAATTTACTATATGCACAATCTCCATGATTTGTCAGTTTGTTTGTCCAGCCTGTTAGTTCGTCTACCAAAGTTAATTTTTGAAAAATGGCAAATATTAACAATTTAATTGGTTGTGCAAATTATATTAATATGTAGGCATTGTTACTAGTTGAAAAATCTGTGGAATTAACAGATAGTGCGCGCAACTTGCAACTAGAGATTGCTGAAACCAATCAACGTGTGCCATGGATTAGAAGTTAACGTGGATGTACGTAATGATAATGAGCTCATGGGGAGAACGTAAGTATTTTATTATTAATTATGTAATTAGTGGTAATACTAGGAATGCATTTGAGCGAGATGAGAATATTTTATTAATTATTTCTATCAGGAAAAAAATCTCGGTATTAGTACTTTCTCATCTTGATGGCCAGAGATTATAGATTATATCGTTTCATTTTACATATATATATATATATATAAAATATATACACACAATGTGTGTGTGTGTGTGTGTGTGTGTGTGTGTGTGTACAGGGTGTCTCAGATCACCCGTCCACTCTTTTTATCTTCGCAGGATAAGATCTAAAATATGTTCAGACCAAAGTTGTGCAGTTTAAAAAGATTTATTTATTGAACGTATCAATTTGATCTTGGGTGGCTTTGCCCCACACACACGCTACTTTTAATCTTCATAACTCAAGATTTATTTAATCAAAAGATACTTTATTATATTTTGAAAAGTTCTTGATATCGGCTATTAGATTTTAAAAGAAAAAGTAGGATGTTTCATTTAAAAAAATCGATGTGACCTTGATCTGACTTTGGCAAAGTCATCCAAGGTCAAACTGATATGATCAGTAAATAGATTTTTAAACCCAATACATTTGGTCTGAACATATTTTTTATTGGATCTTATTCTGCGGAGATAAAAAGAATGGACTGGTGATCTAAGACACTCTGTACTATATATATATATATATAAAACAGATCTTCAAAAATGCAAACTCTTAAAAATTTTAAATAATTATCTAACAATATATATTACCATGAAAAATAACTGATATATTATTCAAAGTCCCAGTTCAAAGTGAACATATATAAAGCATATTTATCAAAAATATAAACTTTTAAAAATTTAAACGATTATCTGATAACATATTATCTAACAATATATATTACCATGTAAAGTAACTGATACATTTTTCAAGGTCCCAGTTCAAAATGAACATACATCAAGTGTATTCTCAAAAATTTAAACTTTTAAAAATTTAAATAATTATTTAATAATATATTTCCATGACAAGTAACTGATATATTATTAAAGGTGCCAATTCAAAGTGAACATACGTCAAGTGTATCATCAAAAATTTAAACCTTCAAAAATTTAATTAAAGTGTATCCTAAAAAATTTAAACCTTTAAAATTTAAATGATTATATAATGATATATTATTATACCATGACAAGTAATTGATATATTATTGGAGGTGCCAATTCAAAGTGTACATATATAAAGTATATATCTACATTTAATATAATATATAATCATTGATGAAAAGTAATTCATATGTTATTGAAGATGTGAATTTAAAACGAATATACAGACAAGTAAAATAGATTACAATTTGATTCTAGAATATAAATGCTATAATGTCATTCTTAATGTACAAAATAAAAGTCGTTTATTAAGATTCGATTTGAAATTTATATTAGCCCATACAATGAAAAATAATTGCTTGTAATTCCAGAGTACCAATTTGTTAATAACTCGGAAAAAGAACATGGCGGCCTGTTTTGATGAGTTTCTCGATGTCCATTTAGAAATAATGTTAAAGCTTTTACAGAGTAATTGAGAGGATGAGTGGATTGAAAGCACAACTCTACTTAGGCCTTTTTTCAAGAAATTAGCTTTTTTATATAATTATTTTATATAATTATTTTTATATAATTATATTGATCGTAATAGTGAAATATTGTAACATGTAAGTTCTTAGGGATATTACATAAATTTATTTGATACTGTATCCGTTTGTGTATAATAAAAAAGTAGCAAGTTATTTTAATTTTTATTTTGTAATTAAATCTTTCCGACCTCAATTATTACAACACTTGAAGTACGAAAAATATTCCATTAGAACGGTATTTTCAAAAGCTCTATAACGAAGTGAATATATTACGTCAAATAAGCAATAAATTTTTTAACCATATGACTTCTTTATACTTGATTCAAGAAACTTTTAATTTATGAATTTTGAATTTACTTAATATTTGCTAGTTATATTATATTTAACTGTTATAATTATAATAAATATTGACCATATATTACATATTTATTTCAATTGCAATAGAATAAATTCTTAATATTCTATGAATATTTACTTATAATAAAGAATAGGCCTCCATCCATTTTCATGAGAACGCAACGCAAATATTTTCTTCGTCTCTCCGACTTCAACACGACCTTCAATATTTATTTCGATTGCAGAATGAATTTTTAATAATGTATGAATACTTTTTTTGCAAGAAGAAAAAAATCTTCACGTAGCCCCTAATCCGGGATGTTCCCGGAAGGAGAATTTAATCGGATGAAAGGAAAACCCAGAAGCCGGTCTCTTGATTGTGCAGGATTCAATGAATCTGCGTCCCTCCTATAAGGAAGGACAGCAGACATCATAAAAACTTCTGCTAAAAAACTTCACCTATTCAACACCTCCACAAGACTACATTGGCTTCAGAACCTATCCGATATTTCATCAGAGCATACCCAAGTCGTGGAGTATATGCTCCTATCTCCATGGTCCGCTACACTATTTAAAACTAGAATCCTATATTATAAACTTTATCATAAATATATATATTATATCTACATTTTTACACATAGTTGTCGTCAGACCCTAGAGAGGCCCGAGCTAAAAGAGCCTTTGCCTCTGCAGGGCCTGACGCTCCCACTTGGTCCGCTCCTACTTGATGGCAGAAATTCGCAAGGGCTGTCCAACACGCAACAGAGCACATAGCCTTCTTGACAATGAAACCGTATGTCCTGTCAAAAACATCGAGTCCCAACCGTTGAAAAAAATGACGTTTTCTTCGCGGTCCAAGACGGGCAAAATAATAGCATGTGCATCGTATCTGTAGTCGCATGTGCACAAATCGGCGACGCGTTACATTGTATCTCAAAATGGTAAGTACCTCAAAACATCCATGACTCATCTGGGTCATGCGGAGATGCGGACTGTAAGACTATATTAAAAATAAAGAATGGGCCTCTCTATTCTCGTGAGAACGCAATTACATTTTCTTCGTCTCTCCGATTTTAACATGATCTTTGACGTAGTTTATTTCTTAATGATACGCTGAAATAAAATTCTTCGATTGTGATAAGAAATTTTTATTATTCATAGTAATATATCGATACGTAGGGCAAGCCAAAATTTTATTACACTCATTTTAATGCAGCGCTTACGGCAGCTTTTATACAGCGTCAGAGCAGCCGATGTTATTTACGCACTTACAGCAATCCTTATAGCGCTAGAGCAGTAGTTTTAATACAGCGTTTATACAGCGCCAAAGCAGACGATTAATTCTTTCAATTTTTATGAAAATATTATAATATTTATTTTATGAAAATAAAATTTAATTATAAACTTCAATAGTTTGTTTAAGGTTCACATAAGAATTCCGTTCTATTTTCAGAAAAATGTAAAAGTTATTTTCAAATTTACAAATTATTAATCTATTTGTTTTATAAAGTATTTATATAACTTTCTTATTTTACAGATCTGGAAAATTAAAAGAAATTTATCGGCTGCTCAGGCACTGTATAAAAAAGCTGCCACATAATGAAAACATCGGCTGCCAGTAGCGCCGAATTTTGACTGGTGTAGGCGCTTACAATTACAAAAATTAATTTTATTTTGGGTCTATTACCCAAATTAAAATTATTCGCTATTATAGTTGCTATTTTTGCTGCAATAGAGCAGAACTTTAGCTTGCTATAGATGTCTAATTGGAAAAATTTGATTTGATACTTGCACTACTAGAAGGCTGCCCCAACTGAACGCCAACTGAAAAGTTCTATTACGATAATATTGAAAAAAACATTTTGGCTTCCGAAGAATGGTTGATGGATGATAGTTTCTATATACTACTTGAAAAAAATTCTGATTATACACCTCGGCCTGTATGATTAACAATATTTCCCGATCGGATTGTTCTATTCGATAATTCAAAGAAGAAGCATTTGCAAATACTGCACAGTGATTTCGGTGGCGGACATTGGGTTACTTGCTATTACGACATAAAAACTGTTATTGTATGATTCTCATGAAGGTATTATAGGCCGTAATGCTAATATAAAAAATTTGAATGAAAATTCGAGTTTTGTGGACAGATTATTTTCCTTTCAGAACAATCCAATAATATTTCCTGAAGTTCAGTCGCAAGGCGATGGTTATAATTGTGATCCTATGATGATTGCGATTGCTACATCGATTCTGTTTGTCATAAATCCTTGCATCGACGTACGATAGATCTTTGTTAAGATCTCATGTTCGCAATAATTGCAAAACAAACAATAACTCATTTTCCATATCTTTACAATTCAACTACTCCAAATTGCTTAACACTATTGCCGTTAAAGACGATAGGCGGATGCACTGAGAAAGAGACGTAGCAAGGAAACTGAAGAACAGTGTTCAAAACGAATGGAAAAAGATTCTTTTTCTCACAGAGAAAAATATATTATGAATTCTGAAAGAAAATGTCAGAGAGCGCACGATCAGTACGAAAAAGATCCTGAAACAAAACGTCAGAAAATGCGTGATGCATACAAAAAAGATTTAGAAAGTAAAGGGTACATTAAAAGAAATTATTATTTGAAAAATGTTGCCCGTGAAAAATGACCAACGAAAATTCAGACATCCCGACTTTAAAAAATTGTACAAAAGTACAACGTAAAACGTGGCGAGAAGTCTATCAATATACAAAGATGGAAGACGATCATTGATAGAAAAATCCAATACTGTTCGGTCTTGATAAAAGTTAAGTTTCAACTTTCCAAAAAGCTCAGAGCTATTTTCGACTGATATCGAGGAAAATTAATAAACCGCCGGTATGTCAGTCAGTCCCTCCACCCGATTAAAAACAACCGATTTGGAAAATTTAATACATAGGATTTATGTGCTATTTATGCGCTACTATTTCCAAGCATTTTTGTTTTATGCTGCAACCCTTAAGTTACTTCCCTTTTGGAGCGAACAGACATATTCATCCCTAAGTCGTTTAAAACAAAATTAAATACTCTGAAGCAAAATAATTCTCTGATTTATGCGCCACTATTTCCAAGCATTTTTTATTTTTGCGCTGCAATCCTTGAGTCACTCTCTTGGATCGAACAGTTATATTTACTCTTAAGACGTTTATACTTGCAAAATTAAATACTCTGACTATGCAAAATAATTCTCAAATTTATGCGCTACTATATCCAAGCATTTTCGATTTTTGCGCTGCAACTCTTAAAGCACTTCTCTCTTGGAGCGAAACAGACATATTCATCCTTAGTCGTTTAAGATTGTAAAATTAAAATCTGTGACTATGCAAAATAATTCTCTGATTTATGCTCAATATTGTCTTGCAGAAGTGCTAAATAGGAGGAGTTTTTTAGCAGATAGGCGATAATATCCGCTGTTTCCTTCTTTATAAGAGGAATGCAGACTCATCAAATCTTGCACAATTAGGAAACCGGTTTCTGAATGTCTTCCCCTCATTCGGATACATTATCCTTCGGGAACATCTCGGAGGGGCTATGTAAAAATTTTTCTCCTTCTCGCAAACAAAAAAAAATATATTCATAAAATATTAAAAATTCATTCTGTTACAATCGAAATAAATATTAAAGGTCGTGTTGAAATCGAAAAGACGAAGAATATATGACTGCGTTCTCACAAGAATGAGCGATGGAGGGGCCCATTCTTTATTTTAAGTATATTCATAATACTATATTCATAATAATAGTATATTCATACGCGCTACATACATCAACTTGGATGTAATGTCAGCTAACAAGTTGCGATAACCATCAGTTCACATCCATTAGAAATCCATGTTTTTTTTAATCTCTTTATCGACCAATTTAAAACCTATTCTATTTTAACTATTAGGTATACAACTTTGCTTCCGCCGTTTTTTTTTCCGAAATTCGAGGCTTTATTGTAAAAAACTGGTTATACATTTATGATTCAAAGTATTGTCCATCGCTGGCCACTACTTTCTTCCATCTTTTGGGTAGCGTACGAATCCCGC
>NW_012130142.1:674055-677352 GCF_000143395.1 Atta cephalotes
CTCGGCTCAAACGCATCAGTTGCGTTCGATACCGATCGCCTGTGATTGTTTCAGTCGGTTTTAATAGTTCATAACACACTACGGCGAACTGGTCCCACCAAATACAGAGCATGACCTTGGATGTCAAAATCACCGTTCTTGAAGCGTTGAAATCACTCACGACACGTTCTTTCACTAATAGTGGCCTCACCATAAGTATTTGAGAGCATTCTGATGAGCCTCAGCCGCAAATTTCTTCTTGAAGCAAACTTATTGAAGCAAAAAATTAAAACTTCCCGCAAATGACGAGAATTTGGCTAAACATTTTCAATCGAGAATAACTTTATGATGCAGACACAAATCGACTAATGTTTCTATGGGGTTATGTTGACAGATGCCCAAGTTTATTGTATGACGTCTATGATCTATTTATTTCGACCACCACTTACCGCTAAAGCTATCTATAGGAAAACGGCGGAAGCAAAGTTGTACACCTATGTACTTGTCATTTTGTAATTATAACAATGAGAATTACCCAATTGGGCTCGAAATGCCGTTTATTATTTTTAATTTGTTTTAATTCTTTATAATTATATGTAAACTTTGAATAACAATCTTTTCGTCATATTTTGATAACTTTTATTTTTTATTCTAACTTTTACTTTTTTCAATCTGGAATTATTACTTATTAACAAAGATCTGCGGCATACGATACTTGTCTTCTCACTACATTTCCTACAACCTTCGAAAGGTTTAGCAGTCTCACGTTAAGAAGTTATTAAAAATGAAATAGGGAACTCCGATGACGCTGACCGTGATATTTATTGGTAAAAAATAAGAAAGAAGAGAAGTGCATGTGACTGCGGACAGAAAAGAAGGAGAAGAAGATGTTACTTCATTTTTCATGAAAATCATCACTTTTTGATTTGAAAACGTTACTTCATTTTTCATGAAAATCATCACTTTTTATCCTGAAAATCATGACTTTTTGTTTATATGTCCAGGCTTGACTATTATTTTTTTTTAGCTCAAATTACTCATGGCGATGCCGCCTTTCAGGATATGTTGCATGCGATTTAAAATTTTTTATATTTTAGTAATTCTGTACCCCCAAAAAATGGACTTCGGTGGCTCGGAATAAGAGAGTTGTAGTGTCTTTATGTCTTTTATTTTTTTTTTAACAGCCGGAGACACTACCGCGTCTCCTGATATACGAGGTGTATAAGCTTAAATCCGCTGTTTGCTCATAAGTGGCATTAGTGAGCGTACAAAGCTACTCTGGGCACACAACACACTTTTTTTTATGTGCTTGACATCTATCAACATTAACCAGTGCATATCATCAGCAATTTCATACAACAACATACATTTTTTCTTTCGTAATCATGTCTAGTTTTTTGCTAAAAAAAAAGTCTATGCGGGAAGCTTTGCTTTTCTGTTTCAATTTGAAGAAATCGGCTGCCGAATCGCATCGAATGCTTGTGGAGACCTATGGCGACAATGCTTTATCGGAAACAACGTGCAGAGATTGGTTTCGCCGGTTCAATGACGACAATTTTGACCTGAGTGAAAATTAGCCCAGGAAGGTTGAGGACTGTCAATTGGCTCTTTTGGACGAGAACGATACCCAATCGCAAAAAATGCTTGCCGCAATTGGGTATTTCTCAAGCAGCCATTTCCATGCGGCTATATGCCATAGGGAAGGTTCAAAAGATCGTAAAATGGGTGCCGCATGAACTGAACGATAGGCAGATGGAGCAACGCCAAAACACATGCCAAATTCTGCCAAACAAAAAAGAAAGTCATTCCTGCATCAGATTGTGACAGGCGATGAAAAGTGGATCTATTTTCGGAATCCTAAACGCAAGAAATCTTGGGTTGATCCTGCACAACCATCAACATCTTCCTCAAAACCAAATCGCTTCGGACGGAAGACGATGCTGTGCGTTGGTGCGTTTGATGGGATCAGGAGGGTGTCATCTACTACGAGCTGTTAAAACCTGGTGAAACTGTTAATGCTCACTGCTACCACCAACAACTGATCAAATTGCACCGTGCTCTGCGTGGAAAAAGGCCGCATTATCGGAAAAGACATGACAAGTTGATTTTCCTCCACGACAACGCACCATCGCACACGTCAACAATGGTCCAAAATTACTTTGAGAGACAACGAAGTGCTACCCCATCCCGCTTACTCATCAGATCTAGCACCTTTTGACTGTCACCTGTTTTCGATGGGCCATGCGCTCGCTGAGCGGCACTTCGATTCTTACGAAGACATCTGAAAATGGCTTGATGAGTGGTTTGCCTCGAAAGATGAGGAATTTTTTTGGCGTGGTATACACAAATTGCCCGAAAGATGGAAAAAATGTACAATTAGCGAGGGCGAGTACTTTGAATAAATTTGTTTTTGCTTCCTAGGAAAAAAAATGTGTTTTTCTAAAAAACAGCGGATTTAAGCTTATACACCTGGTACAGGGTGCGTCACTAAAATCAGGACAAATTTCAATTTAAATTTTTCGTGCCTCCGCCAGAGATTGTTGTTGGCATTCGAGAAAACTTCTACTAAACAGTCATATTTCCAAAATGGATTCTGCGATGTTGAAACCAAATGCGCAGTATAATCGAAGAGCCGCGATCGTCAAAGATTTTCGCGTTGGGCGCTTAGTAATAATTTGGTTCTTTGGATACTCGAGATCAATCAATTTATGACGTTGTGGCAAAAATATACGGCTTTAGAACAGTTCAATGAAGGTTCCAGTAAGCCAGCGAGGAAAAGTCATTCGAAAAAACGCACCGCGAGAATCACCGCGTTGAAAGGGCTGAAGCTCTGATTTCGGGGGGATTTAGGATTGTCCAAGACAATCGTTGCGAGAAGCATCGATTGTTGGTAAGCGAGCCACCAATGCATCGAATTGCTGAGGAGGATCTTCAATACAAATTGTACACATTAAAGATACGACAGATGCTCTCTGAGGCTGCCAAGAAAAGCCGAGTTGCTCACTTCGGCTTCCCATTCTAGCCTCCCAACAGCCCAGATTTAAATTCCTTGGACTACGTATGAAGCGTAATTGAAAGTCATAAATAAGTCTCGGCATCCCAATGTGATTGTCATTAAGGACTGCTATTGAGGCAACATTCATCGATATGAATAGCGCTACATTAAAATGTTCGTGCGAACCTCAGACTGAGAATAGAGACCGTCATTTCAAGCTAATGGGGAATATATGGAATTGTGCTCTAGATGGATATCCAAATGCCATAAAAAGATTTTTTGTAATATTTCATTAAATATATTTCATATTTTGTAATTTTTCA
>NW_012130142.1:677443-681653 GCF_000143395.1 Atta cephalotes
TATATATTTATATATATATACACACACAATAAGGTTTCAGTGTAACAGATTTTTAGACCCTTCCTACAATTAAAAAAAAGATTGAAAGGTGATTATCTATCTAATTTATGCAGTTACAACATGCGATAAAAAAATTTGAAAAATTATTTTTAATAAAAATGTCAGATCATCTTGAATTTTAAATAATAACGTACAATTTTTTTTCCATATAATATTATGAGGATCTTCAAGTCGAATTCAATGCACTCAAGATTGTCATTTTTATTGATATTTTATTGATTTTATTGATGTACATAAAACATATAAATTTATTACAAATACTCATTAATAAAGGAATATTTATGTGAATTTATTAATTTAAGTAAACAAATTTTATTGTTTTTATTGATATTTAATGTTAAATTTGCAGTTAAATGTATAATTGTTAAATGTATAATTTGCATTATAAACATAAGTTATTGAAGAAAAACTGTAATTTGTAAGCAAATGTTTAAATTGCTTGCCTCTTTTTGTAACATAAAGTTCTGTTCTCATTAATAAATTAGTGTGCATAGCAGCTATTATACTATTTTGATCTAAAATTGCATACAAGCTGTAATTATTCTTTTTTAAAGGTCTCGAATATTATTTATTGGTATATATGATATATAAAAGATTTCAGATGTTTCCATAAGAAAAAATCCATCGGATATAAATCCGAAGACCATACTGGGGTTATCGGACTGATCCATACTTGTAACATGATTTCCAAAGATATCCTGAAAATAATTTTGAACTATTCATGCATTATGGGCAACCGTCCTGTTGGAAACACACTTCCCCCATCACAGGAAATATTTCGCATTAACTTTGGCAATTGTGAATTGAGAAAGTGCAAATATCTGTACGATGTTAAATTTTCTTCGTAAAAATATGATCCAATTAAATAACAATTTAGTATATCGCACCAGACGTTAATTTTCATTAAAAAAAAATGAAAATATGTAGATTAAAGGAGAAAAGAAACGATAAAACATAAGATTAAATATATTTAATTAGAAAGTTCCATTATCGCATCCAATGCGGATTTTCTGATCACCAGAAATGTTGATTACGTCTATTGACATGATATATACTGTTATTGATCAATTTTGATTCATTCGTCCACATAATTTTATCTAAGAGACAAAGATTTTCTTCATAAATAGTAGCAAGCAATGCTAGAAATTTTAAACGTCGTGTCTCGTCAATTGGACGATGAACTGTTGTAAAAACGTAATCAACTTAAATGGATGATATTTATTTTCTATAAGTATTCTATGTACACTTCCAACTAATATATTCGCTTCAGCAGAAATCGACGGATTTGCATGAAAATAAGCCATTACTATTGCAGAGTTATTATTATTCGAAATAACACTTTGATTAGAACGTTTTCCATCAGAAAATTTATTGCAATTTCCTGCAAACACTGTTCAATGTTTCTAAAAGTTTTTTCTGATGGATGATTTCTATCTGGATATCGTTGTATATACAAAACTGCAGCTTCATTGGAATTTTTTCTGCATTCACTAAATATTAAGAACATGTCAACTTTTTCCGAATTAAAATAACGATACATTGCTGTTATTAGAACAATTAATTTCGCTTCAAAAAAAGAAGAATATTAATAATTATGATGAATATTATGAGTTTAAAATACGAAAGTATTTCCACAAAACTTTCAGTGTTTATATCCACACGTTTTCCGGATAAATTTGATATTAAATATCAATAAAATCAATAAAATTTATTTACATAAGTTCACATAAGTATTTATTAACGAGTATTTGTAATAAATATTATGTATCTACTTATATTAATAAAATCAATAAAACATCAATAAAAATGACAATCTCGATAGTGCGTTGAATTCGTTGTGAAGAGCCCTACAATATTATGGAAAAAAAATTGTAATTGGTGTTATTTAAAAAATTCAAGATGATCTTGACTTTTTTTATTAAAAAAAATTATTTTTGAACGCATGTTATAGCTCGCATAAAATAAATAGATAATCACCTTTCAATCTTTTTTTTTTAATTGTTCGAAGTGTCTAAAAAATCGTGCGGACCATTACGCTGAACATCCTGTATATGTATATGTATTTTCTTCTTCGTATGCTTATTCAATGGATGATTTGTGATCACATTTTGCATCTTTTCTCTGTTCCTCGCTGCATATATCAGTTCTTCCACTGTGCGCAGTCCTGTCCATTGTCTTATATTACAGAGCCAAGATAACTTCTTACGTCTCACTCCTCTTCTTCCTTCGATCTTTTCCTGTATAATTCTCTGTAGCAATTCATATTTTGTATTGCACATGATGTGTCCCAGATATGCCGTTTTCCTCTTTTTTATCATAATCAATATCTCCCGATCCTTGCCTATCTCAAAATATTTTCGTTGGTGGTCCTCGCCGTCTACGGTATCTTAAGTTCTCTGCCATAAATCCACATCAAAGGATTCGAGTCCATTCATTTCGAAAATCATTCCTCCATTTCATATAAAAGTTCAGACCATACATAACATCTAATGAATTTAATTCTCAGATTTAGATTGAAGTATTAGTGAGGACTTTTTCAAATTTCATGAATACTTTGCGAACCGTCTCTATTCGGTATTTTACTTCTGTTTCTGACATCCAACTTGCTCACTCGCTCTATCAATCTGTCTTCTAGCGTTTAACTTCCATTTCTGAATACATTTGATTCTCGGGTTCTCTAATAACCATGAAGTTTTTCTTAGTATTGATGTTTAATCTCTGTCTTTATTGTGTTGTTCTATCATGTTAAGAAGTTGTTCCAGATTGTCCATGTTGTCTGCAATTAACATTGCATCGATCTACATATCGAATGTTATTCAATCATTCTCCATTGATCTTTATGCCCTTCTCAATGTCCTCAAACGCTTCTTGGAAAATAATTTGAATATAGAAGTGAGAGAATACATCCCTGTCAGAACACATCTCTGCATTTTAACTGCGTTAGTCTTTTCATCAACCCTGATTTGTACTTTTTGGTTTCAATATGAACTTTCGATATATTGGATGTTTTTTGTATTTATATCAGTTTTTCGGAGAACCTCCAAGCCTGAGATGTTGCATTCTATCAAATGCCTTCTCATAATCTATGAAGCACAAACATATATCTTTCTTCTGTTCATTTTGCATCAAAACTTGTGTTGCCACTATTGATTCTCTTATATCTAACCTCTGCCTGAACTCAAACTTATTGATCTCTTCTTGCCTTTCTTGAAAATTATGTGATGTAAAATTTTTAGAAATAATTTTAAAGCATGACTCATAACACTGATCAATCTATGGTCTGCACATTTCTTCGCATTGTTCTTTTTTAATAAAGGAACAAAAATCAAGGAAATCCATTGATTAAAATATATTCCTATCCTATATTTTATTGAAAATTTTAAGAAGAAGCATTATTCTTTTCTCATCCAATAACTTTAGTAATACCGATAGCACTTCATTTGGACCTGTTGCTTTGTTTATTTTTAAGGTTTTAAGATTTTTATTGCTTTTCAATTTCCCCCTTTGTGATTGGTAGGAACAATCCAGTGAGATTGTCGTTATTTATATATATATATATATGTATATATTCATTCATTTATTCTTATTTTTTTATTTATTCTCATCCAAATATTTATCTTGATTTTTTCGAGACGAGAAAAAACAGACTGTTATACAATACTAATCTTAATTTGTTATATAATACTAATCTTATTTAATTTTAAACGATATGAAAAGTTTCAGGACGAAATTTTAATATTCTCGTCAATAATAGCGTAATAATCTACTACAGACCAATTCCCATTAGCCCATTGTCTCTTTTTATTTATTTGCATTTTCATACATTTATTCTTTTTTCCAGATACTGTTTGTTACTCAGTTAACCGACGTGATGGATGTTTTAACAGGATTGGTGAAAAAAACTGAGAATGACTTTAAAAAAATAAACAGAAAATTGGGAAGAAAACAGGAGGGATCCGGATAAAAATTCGAATAATGCTTCATCACTTTTGTGATGCATCAACGACAGTGAAGAATTGAAAATTAATAAAATAATTCAGCTATCTATTAGAAGAATTGGCATTATGAATGAAAAGATATGATAAATGAATAAAGATATATGTGCAAAAATTACTTCTTCTCTCTGCCATTTCCTTCCTCTCTCTCTCTC
>NW_012130142.1:681673-713540 GCF_000143395.1 Atta cephalotes
ATACTACTATACTTAGTAAGTAAGTAGTAGTATATTATATAGTAAGAAAGTAATATATAATAATAATAAGTAATAATAATATTGTTATAACTACTTCTTCTCTCTCCTCTCTCTCTCTCTCTCTCTCTCTCTCTCTCTCTCTCTCTCTCTCTCTGTGCACACGTGTTATTTTGTCGCTAATTAAATTGCTTTTCTACTAGTTGCTGCCCTGTGCGGGCTTCTTTTTCAGAACTGCAGTTGAGTGTATCTTGATGTTCTGCTTAGCACAAGTCTTGGATTACCGTAGTCTTGTGGCTCTGATATCGAACTTTCCTGTTTTGTATAAATTGCTTTATATCTACCTATCTATATAGCTACCTATCTGCCTGCCTGCTGTCTGATTGTGCATGCGTGCTGCGAACTTGTAGGCCCTATCGTGTGGCGAATGATTCCTGTATTACCAATGGAGAGAAATAGGAAGTGATTCTGCGGGACTAAGGCGCGGTCTTGTCAAACGACCTAGTGCATCGAATATTTTGGCAGATAGATCTGCTTTGGAATCTATCTATTTATCTTTAGAGTAAATTCGTTTAGAGTTTCTGCATAGGCAGTATGAGCTGATCAGCAGAATCATTCTGACTAGTAAGGAAACGGCGAAGAGAAGGGGTCAGGTTGACACTGCGTTACGTGCCTGCAGGGATAGTTTCTTGAAGGTATCTACTGTTCTAGTAAATTTGTTTGATGAGAGATCGAGGATTTAACATAGAATATTAAAAAGGCAAGAAGCCTTAATTGAACATGATAATACTGATCCGATCCAATAAGGCTCGTAATAACACTAATTCAGTTTCGTACGCATCTGCGATAAAATCGCTCTCGCCTAAGATCTGCATGTTCCGAGGTCCGACCTTAGAAGTGCCTACATTTACTAGCTTCTTTGTAGTGCCCGAAAAGAACGCAGACAGATTTGCATCTTCATAGAACATCAAGAAGATTGTACTTGACGTGCTTAGGTCGACGCAGTGTTTCCTCAAGGTCAACAGGATTTCGTGTATACACTAAATAAAAATATTAGAATCGAGGCAAACACATCAAATCTGGCTAAATTGAAGTCCTGTATGGAACTGGCGAATATCGGACTTAAAATGATGGAGAATATAAAAATGAATCCTCGGATTATAGTTCATAGTACCCACCGAAATGACATTAGAAGAAATCAAAATGGAAGTTATCGCCCAAAATCTCGAGGGGATTGCGGATTCTGAAAGTTACATACATTTATAGGTCAAAAGGTAACAAGAAGATTACGAGTTGTGTCTTGGAGATATCGCTGTAATTCGAAGGAATCTAAGAGTGGTCGTATCTATCTCCGTTATGCTGCATGTAAGTTTGCTGATCATATACGCAAACTACAGAATTTTAGATATCTAATCTTTGATTAAGGATTGCAGTCTTTGGGCTGCATCCTTGTGTGAACACTATTCTGGGCATGAGATGAAGGATTGTATTAAGAAAATGAACTCGCCAAAATGTGGTAACTGTGCACACACGAGAGGTCCATTATCGAATGACTTAACACACTCTGCGATTGTTGCTATGAAATGTCCAATTTTGAACAATAAAATTAAAGATAAAATTGCTTATATTAACTATGGCTAATTTACGAGGATGTTCTGACGACTTAAAAATCTATCATGTTAATTGTCAGTCGTTGATGGCACACTACGATAAGTTTTATAATTTTTTTACACTTTGAATTATCACATAATTTGCTTGACTAAAACGTGACTAAGACACTTAGATCTGAAGTGTTAGACATTATGATCAATCTCCCTGGCTTTTTGTTGTTCAGATGGAATAAAGTGGGCTTTTTGTTGTTCAGATGGAATAAAGTGGACATGGTGGTGGCCTTTTATTTTTATAACTAGCTTCGAGGCTTCTCTTCTCACGTATTTGGAAATTGGTTGTTCTGATAGGCCTGAATTCTTGAATCCCTTGCTAAAATAAGATTCGAATCTACATCCAATCTTCTGTTTGGAGTGATATATAGACCTCCAAACATTGAGTACCTGAATGAATTTCAAAACCAATTTTTGGCTCTTCAAATTAATTATGGGCACTCTATTATTCTTGGGGATTTCAATATCGATGCTCACGGATATGTATGATAGTAAGCAATTGAAAAATTTTGTCGACTCTGCTAATTTGTACTGTGTACTATATCGGATCACTTGAGAGACTCCAGCACTTTATTTGATCTTTATATCATTGATGACAGTGCGTAGATGATTTTTGGTCAGCATAGCATGACATTTCTTTCGACTCATGATCTTATACACATCAGGTACAGTATCAGGATACAACGATGCTCAGACAGATTCGTTACGTGTCATAACTTTAAATTTTTCAACGAGGTCTTTCTCTCTGAAAAATAAGACCTGATTGATATTGATATTGATTGAAGAAAGATGCATTGATCAGGAGGTGGACATGTTAAACTCGAAACTACTTGCTTGTTAATAATAAACATGCATCACTGCAGAGAATTCCAAAAATGCTTCATTACTGCTGAGCTCAGGAGGGCAATGCTGGAGAGAAATCTTGCCAGAAGAATGTAGCGCAAGAGAGATGACATAAACAGCTATCGGAGTTTCAAGCTGCTCCGAAATAGAGTGCAAACCGCAGTGACAACGGCCAGAAGTGACTATTGTCAACATTCTGCGACTCTTTTACCGAGGAAGTTTGGAATAAGTTGAAGCATTTTGGTCTTAAGATCAAAAATAATAGTTCATAACTTTAACATAACTTTTACAGTGGATAAACTAAATGTTTATTTTGCTCAGGTCGATGGATGAAGTACCTCGGATGAGAAGAAAAATTTGACGATAAGTAAATTTTATTGGAATTATGTTATTCCGATGGGCATTAATAAAGTATTTGATTTCATGAGATCTAGCACGGTTGATTCTGAGTCTCTCCTAGATTGTGACGCCTTGCATTTTGCCTATTATGGAGCACATTTTTAACTTTTCATTAATACGTTATTTTTCCTATCCAGAAGTGGAAATCTGGGGTGATATGTTTTATCCCTAAGAGGAATCCTGCAGCCGTTAATAATTATCGACCAATTTCAATACTTCGTACGCTCTGGAAGACGATGGAAAGAATTGTAATTGTAATCGGCAAATTTATTCTTTCTTAGAGAAGTTCGACTTGTTTAATTCATGATTCAATCTGCCTACAGAAAGATTCATTCTACACAAATATGTTTAATCAATACATTAGATAACATCAGCTATGTTGCGGATTAAAGGAGAGTCTGTTTTATTCGATTTCTCAAAAAACTTTGAGTAAACCATGGAATTCTAATAGAAAAACTTAGAGGTATGCGCCTCTCTTACTCGGTGCTTTTATGAGTTGCATCTTACGGGTAAGATACAGATGGTATCGAGTCCATTCCTGCGGACATTACTATTGGTATACCATAGGGCTCTGTTGTTGGGCTTGTGCTCTTTATCCATAAAAGTTTTTCATAAAAAAAAACCTTGAATTAGTCATCAATATTCTCTTCGATGGTTATCCCCTAGATTTTATTTTCGTTAATATGAAAAAAAGAATGAAGAAAAGAAACATCTGATTAATGGTAGATTGTTACAAAACTACAAAAAAAAGAGAAAACTAAGAGAGGCCAGCAATTCAGTTTTTTTTTCAATTCAATAAAAAAATTGTTTATGTTATCGTATATACCAAATGTCTCAAATGCGATCACTTCATTTATTAATAAATCTGCCTTTATAACTGGATTTAGATGTTTAAATAGATTGAATCCCTTTGTCAAAGTACACAAGGACAAACTCGACAAGTTTTCCTCTCAAAATATAGTCTACAAAATTAATTGTAAAAACAATTGCGAAGCCTCGTTCGTTGAGCAGACAAAAAGACAACTTAAAACTCGCATAAAAGCAATATTAAGAGTGACTCATCGACACATATAGTTATCACAGAACACATGTTAAATTACCATATAATCATATTTTTAATTGGGAAGACAAAACAATTTTGGATATGAAACTAATTACAATAAAGGAATGATTTCAAAGATGCTGCATATTAAAGAACAAAGCATAAATTCAAAAAGATACAGGGCATCTCGACGAGTATTATTGTTATTTATTACAATCTCTAACAATGGATAAATAATAACAGTTTTGATATTGGGTCTCTCTTGTCTGTCTCCGTGTCGGTCTTTCCATTTGAATCTGTGCGTTTGAATGATTGCGTTGATTTCTCGATTTTATAAATTCTTGATTTCCATTTTTTATAATATTAACTGTTTTTTAATATTATTTTCTTTTTAACAATCATTAAACTACAAAATCAAAACTTTTATTTCACTAATCCCGATTTTCGCTAAACAATGAAGTTTGACAACTAGTCATTGAGAAAACAATTGACAATTATTATGATCAATGGTTCGACGTTTGCTTTGGGACTATCAATTAGTATGTTACAATATTCCAAATAATTTTATATAGATAATTTTATATAAGATGCTCAAGATGTGCGCAACATTTTTTAGTTATGACAATATTATATTAGCGACTACTCAATACTTTTGCGTTATGTAAAGATAATATTATATTAGCGACTAGATTATGATTTATTAATGTTAACGATTTTATATGCTGAAGAAGTAACCCATGGTCACGAAATGCACAATTATATATATTAATAATTTTTTACTTATTTAATTAATACATCTTTATTTGCTCGATTATTAACCTTATTTTTTACGCTTCTGCTATTACAGAATGTATTTAAAATATACAATTGGTAGGGGAGAAGGGGGGGAGGCGGGGTTGCACGCCAGAAAGAAATGTACCAAGTTAAAAAAGAATAAAGTATGAGATTTCTTTCATTTTAATTTCTTTCGCCTTTCTCTATAATTAAGAAACGGTCAACAATGATAGCTGTTCAGTAATAATATATAATTCAATAAGTGTTTGATAGCTATTCAATAATAGTGTTAATAATGATTCGACAATTAGGGACGCTTGGCTATTTGTAGTACATTACTTAAAAAAAATTATTAGTGGCTTAATTAAAATCTCACATTTAAAAGATCATTGAATAAATATCTATTTAGTAAAATCGCGTGCGAAATAAATAAAAAAAATGAACGTGGCAGAGAATACAATGGGAAGAAAACAGAGTGCAAATACTATAATAAATGTAGACCGCAACAGGGACAGAGAGGATAACGGGAGAGAGAAGACAATGGGTTAGAAAGAGAGCACAACGGGCGAAAGAGAAAATGAGCAAACCCTTTTCCCTCTCTAACACTTCACCCTCTCACACTTCCCTCTTTTTCAAACTTAGCGTCTGTGTGCACTCTCCTCTCTCATCCCTCACACACACACACACACACACACACACACACACACACACACACACACACACACACACACACACACACACACACACACACACACACACACACACACACACACACACACACACACACACACACACAATGCATATACGTACAGGATGCGTCACTAAAATCCAAATTTTAGTTTAAATTTTCAATTTAAATTTCAAATTTCAATTTAAATTTTCCGTTATATTATGCCTCCACCAGAGATTATTGATGTCCGAGGAAACCTAATGTTTCTAATAAACAGTCATATTCTTAAAATGGCTGCGATATTGAAACTAAGTGCGGAATATAATCGAAGATCATCGAAGGTCTTCGCTCAGCAATGAAAATAATGCGGTTCTTTGGATATCCGAGATCAACCATTTATGACGTGGCAAAATATACGATTTTAGAATCCAACGAAGGTTTCAGTATGCCAGCGAGGAAGAGTCATTCGAAAGAACGCACCACGAAGACTCTCGCAGTTGTTGAAAAGGCTCAAGCGCTGATTTTGGATAACCCAGGGCAATCGTTGCGAAAATTAGCATCGGTGTAAGCGATTGATGTAAGCGAACCAACAATGTATTGAATTATCGAGGAGGACTTTCGATACAAATCGTACACATTAAAGATATGACAGATGCTCTCTGAAGCTCCAGGACAAGTCGAGTTGCTCGCCTCGGCTCCCATTCTGGCCTTCCAACAACCCAGATTTAAATTCCTTGGACTTATTATGTACGGAGTAGTAGTTGAAAGGACAAGTCTCGATATCCCTATGTGATGTTATTAAGGACCGTTATTGAGGCAGCATTCGTCGACATAGAGCGCTGCATTACAGCGTGCGTGCGAACACTTTAGATCAAAAATAGAGACTATTCAAGCTAATGGATATATCGAATAACTATGCTCTACGAGGATCTCGCAAGTGCCATGTAAAAGGATTTTTTGTAATATTTAATTTTTCATTAAAAACATTTTGTTTAAAGAAATTATTCGATTTGTCCGGATTTTGGTATCCTGTATACGCACAAACACATAATTGGTGTATTATACCTACTGTTAAATTTCTCTAACTCATCTATGTAGAAAACAGACTTATTATCATCGATCCAGAAAATGTATTGTTGCAGCATCTGGCGCTAGACTTAATTGACAATAATGAATAAGGGTGTATTCCGAACCAGATTATCTTAGCTTATTTTTTCCCTTAGATATTAAGAGTTTCGTATCTAAACCGAGAAATGTTCCGAACCCATCGGCCGTCAAACTCAGCTACTGGCTTCTATTGATTACGAGATTATGATAGGCCCGATGGTTTGGAACACTTCTCGATTTAATTATGGAATTGTCAACATCTAGAGGAAAAAATAAGGTAAGCTAGCGGTTCGGAATATACTTCGAATAGTATGCGAGAAAAAGTATGTGCGCTTTGACGCTTATAACACTTCAAAGCATTTGACCTTGCTTAATACCAATTTAATAAACAATACACACAGAGAAAAGATTAACCAACGCAGCTAAAATAGTCAACTTTTAGCCATTAATAGTATATAATACTATGTCTTTTTTTAATAATTATTATGAAAAGGTTAAATCTCACCGATGACTTTGACCTTGATATATGTTGTCAAGATTATGACCCTGAATAACCTTCAGGTTTTACTCGGCGGTTAAAATTCGTTAAAAATTAATTAACAAAAGTTTAAAAACAACATAACATTTCTGCTATGACAAAGTTGTAGAATTTCGCTCTGTGTTGTTTCTTCTTTGTGCACGCGAAGCGACTTCTATCTCATCTTAATAAAATTCACTTTGCGTGGAAAATCGTGCGCCCTTGGGCAGAAGGGAGTCGCTTCGGGTGAAAGTCATATGCCCCCAGGCGGGAGAGGAGGTGGGATGGAAATCGCTTCCTGTAAAAGTCATGCGCTTATAAGGGAGAAAGGTGGAATAAAAATTGCTTCGCGTATAAAGCTCCCATGCGCTAACATGTAATAAATATGATGAGAAAACGTTTTAAATTAAAATTTTTTGTTTTTAAAGCAAGAAATCTTTAAAACAGAGAATTTTTATTTTATTTATAATAGAAAGACTTCATTAAAAAATTTTTTTAATTAATAACTTTTAACAAATGGCGACCGCCGGCTTGGAGGTTACATAGGGTCATGATCTTAACAACATATGTCAAGATCAAGGTCATCAGTATTTAACCTTTTTGCAATAATTACTCTTTTTTTTAGGAAATGATGTTAACAGTGTGTAAGCATATAAAGTGAATGCACTAAAAGTGAACTAACAAAAATATATATTATATCGTAATAAGAAGTAAAGTTTCGGCAACACAAAATCGTCGCATGGATTTCATTACATAGTGATGTTTTTCACCATTCGTCTGATTTGAAATAGCGCGGCATTCCTATGTTCCGACGCGAAGGGCGGGCATGTTGACACTTATTGCGATTTCCGAGCGATTTCTATTGTTACGTTTCGCGGAATGTTATTCATTTTACAAATTTATTCATGATTTTATCGGCGATTCCGCGATATAATATTATTATAATTTGTTATATGAGACTTTGTCTCACCATCTCAATTGACAACAAGAAAAGACCGAAGATTCATATCAGAGGCACAAGGCCATTACAGGGAGAGGTAGCACACAGGTAACAACGCTTTGGCTTTTTCGAAATAATGCTCTGTTTATGAATTTGTTATCCTATTGCTAAATTCCTTCCAGGCAATAATTAAAAAGGAAACGACATGAAGGAATGGATCCATTCTCTGCCACAGAATGAGCGAGAAAGCCCGCTGTCGGTGCTGTAAGGGAATCTCTTCTAGATAATGTTCAATCCGGAAACGGAAATCATCTAAACGAGAAGTCCATCAAATTCTAGAGACACTCCGTACAAATAGTGCAGAGGGAAATCTTGCAAGCAATCGAAAAAGATGCTAGCCAAAAGTTATTCTGCACGCAAGGATACAAACGCTATAGCGATTCGCGAGATTTTGCGGGATTCACGAGATGGCTCGTGACTAATTAGGTCACGATAAGGCTCTAAGGCTCACGTGGTCCTACGATGCCTGCGTGCCCTCGAAAGAATCTCGCCGACTTGTGCTGTGGCGATCTCCGACGGATGCACGAGAGGACGCAGAATATAGAATCTGATCCAAAGCGATCGAATAGCTAGAGAAGAATTTCGTGATGAGACGAGCATAACGTATTGTAATGCCGTCGATTTCTAGATTGAAGAGATCGCACATATCATTTAGTTCTGGTATTTTAGTGAATAATTGCGTCGTATTAGCGAGCGCGTAAAGTGTGATCGTGCCATTCTGCCCAATATCGTATAAATTTCGTTGATTTTGAACTATTCACTATTGTATCATTGCGTCATATTTTTGTATCGCGTCTTAATGTCGAGATTGTATTAAATTTCAGTTAATATTTCTGCATAATCTAGAATTTCAAAGATTTCCGTCATAACAGTTCTCGTTATTCTTGCGATCGAACTCAAGGATTCGACGATGCGTTAAGCACGTTTGATTACCACCGATCTATGTCTCACGATTAATTTCCTTAATTACAACATCCATTGTTCGTAGAATTAGTCTAAAATTTGGAGTTCGTTCCGTCAAGTGAAAAATCCTTGCATCTAATATCATATTAAGAACGTTATCTGGAAGGGCAATCACGTTTCATTAATGCATGATCGTTATATAACGTATCGTTAATTTTTCAGCAAGCGTGTACGGAATATTGTAAATCAGTGAGGGAATATATGTGTTATCATTTATTGTTAAGAATTTTGCATATTTTGTTGTTGTATCACTCTGCTCGTTCTCCAAGATATTCTTTGTTTCCTGATCAAAATCCTTTTAGTCTTTGGCTAAACAGTCGGTTATCAAATGCCATCAGCGTTCGCGATTCTGCAGATATCTTTATATTTTGAGTAGAATATTTGGTATTATATATTTAATAATTATATACATTAATAAAAGTGATGATTGAGTGATGATTGTCAAAATGATGATTCTGAATAATTTTGCCTTAGCAATTAGGTGGCGGTTTCTTATAGTTTCTATTTAGACTCAAAGGTCTAATTTATGTGGTATATCTTTCCGTTAGAGAATAAACTCCAACACTAGAAGAAAATATGTATTATATTTCATATAGCTACTATTTTATTTCAGCAACTCTACTTTTGACTTCCCACGCGAAGCGTAGACTTTCACCCCCCTCCCCCCTGAAAAGAGGCGCACGACTTTTACTCTTGACTCTCACCTTCTCTCTCACTCTGCAAAGGGGCGCCGGACTTCCATGATTGTATTGTTTGACTACATATATCAAAATCGCGGTCGTCGGCACAGCGTCCCCTACAGTGTATGACTATCAAATATATTTAAAGCAGGGGGGATTCTCGTGTTATATAGTAGTAAACATTTTTTGTTAGTAACTTTTTAAGGATTGTCATCTAAAATCTATCGGAGATCATTCAGGACCATGATCTTGACAACATATGTCAAGATCAAGATCATTAGCGTGGTATCCGTTAATATGTATAATTATCGAATCTTTTTGATAATTCCGTGGAAGAGGCTCTTTCGTGCCTGGCACTAAATTACTCGTATTAAGAATTAAGAGCAATTGGAATTTGTCAGTTTACTTGAGGTATCGATCCCAGAATTGTGATTATTGTGAAAATGAATTATAAAGAATATCGCGAGTGCATGACAAAGTTGCACGCTCGTGAGTGCGATCGCAATAGACATATCTAATTTAATTGTATCAAAAGATGGGATACAAGGTTTTATCTAATGAATACTCATGTCAAAAGAGTAAGCGAGCGAAAAAGTATGCGATACAATCTTCCACTGTATATGAAAGTTATTACAATAAGTATATGAAAGTGAGATTATATGGTCTTGAATTTATGTCGCGAAAATCATGATCAAGCTTCAAGAAAGAAAGCGAATTCTCTGTGAATAATTTTTGAGCTCTCTGTCGTTTGAAAAGTTTTGAACTTCAACATGAAGATAGTATTACTTGTTAAAACTATTCTGATACTACAATTGTACATGTTTTGCAAGATACCTATGAAAAGGTTGTAGACATTTTGGATCTGGATGGATTTTGGATTTAGATTTTTCACTCAAGTTGTTGTTTGTTGTCAAGAGTTATTTGTGCCAATTGATATCAATGTTTTCGTTTAATGAAAATCTGTATCTTCCGAGCCTAACTTTAAGCTTAGAAAACAGAAAAAAGTCGTTGGAGATCAGATTTGATAAATACGGTGGATAGTTAATTACAATAATTCGAACCGCAATTCGTAAATTTTTGTTATGACGATCGTCGATATTTCATTTTATCCAATTTTTATCCATTTTTATAAAAAGCACTGGCATAAATGATTCTCAAACAACAACTAAGCGTCCAAAATGGTTACAATTATCACAGGTATCTTGCGAAACATGTACGATTATAGCGTGTATATGCAACGCAGTTTTATCAATATTTCAAGGTTTTTTTAAACGAACAATTATAGTTACTCATAAAATAAAATTTGTTTTTAATTAAATAAATACAAAGTTATAAAATATTCTTTCAAACGTTTCAACTTACAAAATCTTCCTCAGTGAAATACATAACATTTTTATATAATCCTTTAACAAAATCAACGAACTTACAATAATATTGGATATGGGAAAAAGTTCGTGGCGATTTTTTTAGTAAAATTAAAGTGTTTTTCTTAGAGTATTCAAATCAATTTATTTAAACCAAATATGCTCCATTATTTTCTATAATATTTTGCCATTTTTGGGGCAGAGCCATAATTCCATCGCGATAGAACTTCTGTGGTTTCTGATCAAAAAATTGCTTCAAGTGATTTTCACAGGCCTTTTTTGAAGCTAGCTTTACACCATTAAGAGAGTTCTGCAGAGATCTAAACAAATGATAGTCTGAGGGTGCTATATCAAGACTATACGGTGTATTAAAACTTCCCAGCTAAGCTCTCGCAATTTTTACCGAGTCATCAAAGATATGTGTGGTCGAGCGTTGTCATGATGGAAAACGATACCTTTCCTATTGATTAATTCTGGCCGCTTCCTCTCAATTGCTTGTTGTAATCTCTGCAGTTGTTCACAGTAGAGTTTGGAATTAATTGTTTGATTGGACGATAACAGCTCATAGTGAACGATTCCCTTCTAGTCCTACCACACACCTTCTTCCTCGTCAATCCAGGTTTTGCGATTGCTTGCGTCTTCTCTCTTTTCTTTATCCATGATCTTTTTCTAGATGGATCGTCGTAGGTGATCCATTTTTCAACACCAGTTATCATTCTCTTCAGAAATGGCTCAATTTTATTCCATTTCAGTAGCATATCTATTAATTCGATCCATCATTCCTAACACTCAACTCGTGAGGAACTCAAACATCGAGCTTCTTTTTGTATCCAGCTTTGTGTAAATGATTTAAAACTGTTTTGTGGTCGATGCCTAGTTCCCTGGCAATCTCAACAGTGCTCACATGCTTATCACGCTCGACTTTTACCATGATTTCATCGGACTTTTCAATGATTGGTCGACCAGAGCAAGGTTCATCTTTCACATCGAAATTTCCAGCACGAAAGCGAGCGAACCATTTCCGTGCTGATTTTGATAGAGTATCTTCACCGTAAAGCGCATTTTTTCACAAGTCTGTGCAGCATTCTTGCCTTTATCGTAGTGATACTGCAAAATGTAGCGAATTTTTTCCTTATTTATTTCCATTTTCAAAATAAAATAACTTTTGATCCACTTTACCGATTTCAATCTTTTTCGGCTCAAAACAAAGGTTAAAATGTCACTTTTTAAACGCACGTCTAGTGTTGCCGATGCGATTAGTAGTTGCTGACTGCTGAGCATTTAATGCCATCTAGAGGGAAAAACGCCACGAACTTTTTCCCATACTCAATATAATAATAAAAATTATCGCTTTAGGCTAATCTTAATTATTCTATTTATTTCTTCGTTTAAATAAATATTACGGATCGAATGCTAAAATATAGAATTTTATTTAAAATGCGATTCATACGAAATCTGATTCTTCAGGGCCATTTTACAATTTTTATGGAGTCTGAAATCAATTTACGACTAAAATAGTTTATCACTTTTATAGAAATCGTTAAACAACAATTAAATGACTTGTGTATATACAACATAAATACGACGTTGCAAAGTAAGTGACAATATACATATAAAAAATAGACCAAAGCGTGAAATTCAATCTTGAGCGCTTCGATGCTGTGAAATGATTGTCCAATATATTTTCGATATGTACAAGCTTAGGTAATAATAAAGTACTCAAAAGGTGGTCTTTAATAGAGACCCGCCAACAACACGCAGACGAGGTCCATTGTGTCTAAGCTTATAGGCGTTCTAGATAAATATTTATCGTCATTTATATCTTACGAAGTATTTAAATCAAAAACATGTATATATCATTGTTATATAATAACAATGGCTTTCCTGTAAAAGGGTGTTCCCAAACTTATGGAGACTACTGTACATCAATGGATATTCAGAAATATGCTCTTCATGTACATCGACTGAACGAACATTTAGATCTTCCAAATACATTTACTGGCGGACATGATATGTACACTGTACGTTCACGTATATATCGAAATATCTATATAGGGTAACTCCGACAAATACGCCGCACTGGGATTTATGCCGCAGAAGTCAGAAAAAATAGAGTAAGGGTAATTTTCTCGCAACTACTCTTATTGCTTTTATGTTATATTAATATTGTGTTATGATTTCAGTTTCTTACTCTGTTAATATTAATTAACATTATTGTGAGTTAAATCGATTTGTCACTGTATTAAGTAGCGCTATAAATTATAAGCTATATAAAATGACTGATGATAGGATGATAATAGGACATGCAAAAGACTTAGTGATTATTTCGTGATACATGAGTGAGGAATAGTGTAGAGGAATAGTAAAGTATGTTACAAATAAACATATAAAAACATATAATAAAATACAAGTACTTTGCTCTTGTATTCTTTGTTTAGTTTGTTTTGTATATCTCACCTGTTTCGAATATATGGCATTTTTAACAGACGAGATTTATGCCCAAAGCATACAAAGTACGCAGATTGAATTCAGTGCACTAAATACAATAAACGCATTACATGAAATATGTACCTCATATCATAACACTTATAATACATCTGGGAAAATTGTAATTATTATTTATTACTTCACACATTTAGCATTCTTATTCTTTAATAAAACTTTATTAACGCATTTTATAAGTTGTGTCATTTTACGTTTTATTTATACGCATTATTTGTAAATTTTTTATGAACCATACATATCTCCCCCTCTCCCCCTATATACATATATCGATATATACATATATCGATTGCATCCATCCAACAAAACAGTAACTTTTATATCCAGCTTTTTAAGAGAGCCGAACACTTTGGTAAATGCTTTATTTCCAAAATCCTAGATTTCTTAAGTTTGGTCTTTTTTCTTCTCACATCTCAAACGGTGTTACTTTTAATGAATCACATGGTGTTCCATTAAATAAATAAGTCGCAATGTATAATGCTTTCTCCCATATTTCTTTTTTCATTCCAAAATCAACAATAATGCTCTTACTCTGCTTTTTCCATAAGAATTCTGTTCAATCATTCTGCTCTACCGTTTAATTGCGATGTATGCGGAATAGTTGTATCAATTTCTATTCCTTTGTTTTTACACCATGAAGTCATTAAATTGTTAATGTACTCTCTGCCGCATCTCAATTTTGCGATTTTTAAGTTCCATCGTGCTTCTGCTTTTGATATGTAATCTTTTGATATGTAATCTTCTTTGCTGCTTCATTCTTGTATTTCATAAGGTACACCATTATAAAGTAAGTAGTCATCAAGGAAAGTTATAAAATATCTGTTACCATCCCAAGTATCTGGATTTATAAGACCACAGACATCAGTGTGAACTATTTGAAGCGATCTCTTCGCTCTTATTATTAGCAAAGATTGTTCTCCTATGCTTCGCTTCTATACACGTTTTACATGTTTTATCAAGTTTTTTTAGTTGAGCAGTTGATAGCTTGATTCCATCACTAATTTTCAATAATTTTTTCAAATTGTTTAAACCGATGTGACCTAGCTTCCTTGCCACAAAACTTCAATATCTTCTTTTTTGCTTGTATGGTACGATTTATTTTCTTATAGAGCCTTCATTGACTTGAAATAATCCATTTTTCTGTTTATCCTTTTAATATGATTTTATCTTTATAATTAATTATTATTTCATTTCTGGCAGATAATACTTCTTCACCATTGTTCGTAATTGCATTAACAAAATTTGTACTCAAATCCGGAATATATACAACTTCCTTAAGTTTACAGTTTTTTAAATTCCATACTTCCTTTGCCATCATTGATTCATTAGCCTTTGCAATTCCTATTTCAGCATTTATTTTCTTGAAATCTTTGATTTTCAATCTCTTATTTGTCATATTCGTAGTTGTCCCTGAATCAATTACATAGATTTCATTTTTAACTATTTTAGTAGTCAGAAACGATACTTTCTCCTTTTTATTTTCTCTTGACTTTTTTATTTTTATCTTTTCTGAAAAAATAGTTTTTATCAGTGATTATTCTTTTTACAAATAGAACATCTATTTTCTTCAGCTTCTTTTGATTATAACCTTTCTCTACAAGATTTTTCTACATGCCTTATTTTATTGCACTTAAAGCAGCGTGTTTGTTTAATATCTTATTTGCTTTAAACTGACAATTTTTTGCAATATGACCTGTCTTATTACACTTGAAGCACTTCTTACCTTTCACTTTAAATACTATTCCTTTTTCTTCCTGTTTATTTTTCAACCTCATTTCTTCTGCAATCAGTCTTGCAGTCAAATTTTCAAGTATCCTTATTTATATCTGTAGAGTCCCAAGCGCTTGCGAAGTGATTGAATTCATCAGGTAATGTAGCCAGCACCTTTAATACATATACCATATTGTCATCTATCTTCACATTCAGTGCAATCAATCTATTAGCTAAATTCTTCAACTTGCTCATATATGTCGCTATATCTGAACCTTTTTCAAACATTAAGCTATAAAAATTTTGAAGTAAATTACATTTTTGTTGCTCATTATCTCTTTCAAATATTGTTTTTATTTTTTACCACATTTCACGCTGTTACAATTCATTAATTGTAATAATTGCCTTTTATCTACTGTAGTCACTTTTTGAGCTATAGAATCTTTCTTTTTCATTAAGTTTTGTTTCAAGCTTTACTACAGTTACTATTTCATATAAATTATTAGCGCGAAACAGTATTTCTATTTGAAAGAATTTCCAGAAAGAATAATTTTCAACATTAGTCAGTTTTTCTATACATGAAGTATCTTCACTAAGTTTTGTGATTTTCTCAATATTATATTTCTTTAAATTAAAAAAATATTTAACCTATCCTTTATTTATTTATTTATTTATTTATTTATTTATTTATATATTTATTTCATTAATATCTTTATTATTCGTATCTCTCTGTTTTTAATATTTTTTTAGTGCCTTATAAAACTTAATTTTAATTTAAGCCCTTAAACCTTAATTTCAAAGCTTAATTTTTTAATGCTTTTTTTCCTTTTACTCGATATCAGATTCTTTTATTTATAATAAATTTCTCTAATAGATCTAGAATTCTTTGACTACGTGAGCCCATAACATATTAAATATTTGTATCAATCTAATCTACATTTTAAATGAATTAACGTCAGAGTTTTATATATTCAAAATAGAAGTATTGTAATTTTATTGTCAAATATAAGTTCTATAAATATGATAAGATACAATATTTAATTGAGCAATTAATGAACTCTAGAATGAATAATAGACATAGACAAACTCCGAGACATGACAAGGAACAATGTTGTTTTTTTTAATCTGATATCAAGCATTGTAATAATAAATTTAAACAATAGAAAGGTCTTATCAATATCCTATTAGTAATTACTCTAATTATATCTCCTAGCTCTATACGTGTGGGCTCTATATGTGAGCTTATTAAAGTCCAATGGAAAAACGGAAGATCAACGAAAAACGAATTCTGATTCCATCTCTTTTATTTATTCGCGCACGCATATACCGAGATTAACTCGATCGCTATTACATGTTTATATTTGATCCACCCTCGTATATACAATGTATAAGCAATATATATTTTTGTGCTATCTAGGTTTTGGTCTCAACATCTTTCTCAAAAGAAAGGCATTATTTTAAATTTGACAGGGCCTTTTATCTTTCACATCCAGAATTCCAGAAGAAAACTTTGAATTTATAATTAATATCTTATTAGAGAACAATTATCCTTCAAATTTCATTTTTAAGACCATGAAGAAGATAAAAAAATTAATTTAAAAATCGAATAACCAACATAAGAACATTCAAAAGGAAAAATTAAGTGGTTACATTTATCAATAGTATTTCTAATATATTCAACAAATTTATTAACGGCATATATCAAAAATTGGTTTTACAAAATAATGTTAACAAATTGAATGATCAATTTATCAAAATACATTTATAAAATACATAAAGATCCTTTCCCAAAATTGTTAGTAGGAATAGTAAGAATTCTAACCCGGATACAGCAACTAGCAAATGGTTCTAGTGTCGCGTGAGTGGGGAGGGTGAAATTACAGATGCTATTTGAGGGAGGAGGTTTGAGGGAGGGGGAAGTGCATCATCAGGGTCCGTGTTAGAGAGAAAGAAGAGGTTTGTTCCTTCTCTCTTTCACTCGTTGTGTTCTCTCTTTAAAATATTGTCCTCTCTCTCTCTTCTATCCATTGTAGGATGCAGTTCTCTCTCTTTCACCCGTTGCATATTTATTATTTGCGCTTTCTCTCTCTCTTCCTCCGCTCTCTTTTCTTTTCTTCTTTTGTACACGATTTTATAAAATAAATGATATTTACGATTTTTAATGATATGACTTAGAAACTAATAATAATATTTTTATGAATTTTTAATAATATAATCTAGTAACACTAATTATAATAATATTCTTTTTTTATCAATGTCTCGTACAGCACAGAAACTTGTAGCAACATTGCTGCAATATTTCAATGTTGCATATTGCAATGCAATGTTGCAGAAACATTGCGAAGACTTCTTTTTGCAATATTATTTCAGCAATGTTGCAGCAGTATTTTAAAAATATTTCCAGCAAGAGACATAAATTGACACAAAAGTCATTCTGTCCTTGTTTAAAAATCAGGAAGAAATAAAGATAAAAATGATTCCCATGTCAATTTGTGCCTCTTCTAAAAAGTTCATTTTGAATATTAAGACTTGTATATATTGATTTGTATAACCCAATAAAGTAAGGATCTGGAAAGATATAATGGAAGAATAAGAATTAATGATCACGTATACAGCACACTATACGACACTTAACCGGATTTCATAACATCTGTAGTTATGAAACTGATCAAACTCTCATAACTATATTCCTCTGAAAAATGAAATGACTGATTAGTTTGTAACTACGAATATTATTAAACCCGATTAATGTCCGTTTCTATCAATCTACTTCTAAAGATTAGAAAAAGACGAAGAGTAAATCGAACTGAGATTAAAGTTAATCTACATTAGTAGAAATAGGCATAAGGTGTAAGGACATAAATGTAATCAATGTCTATAATTTATAGGAATTTTGTGCCTATAATTTATAGATATAAAACAATTAGAAGTAAGGATTAAATAGAATATAATGAACAATGGACACAATAAGATATAAAATGTACCATATAGGCCGATATGCACAGTTAGTACTGAAAGTTTGTAGTTCACATTATTGTAGATTTTCAATACTGGCAGTATATATCGAACACGCCTATAAAATATAAAGATATAATTAATTATGAAGTCATATTTTATTTGTATTTATTGTATGTTACATTTAACTCCTACTTCTAATTTTTTATATTTAAATTTATATAGTACAAAATCTTATAATAAATATAGCAATAACGTTATAATACAGCAATGTTGTTGAGATATTGCAGAAATATTTCATAATATTTTTGCAATCTTGCAATGAAATATTTCTGCAATATTTCTGTGCTGTATGGTAATACAAATGGCCAAGTGTGCTTTCTTATTGACTAATTCAATATTACTACGAAGATATGAAGAAGAATTGGCGAAGATACTAAGGATAAAATAATTTTAGAAGAAAAGAATATTTTGACGCACATTTACTTATCATGTAATGCAGTATGTACAATATAATCTAAATCATTGACTATTAGTTCACATTCTATAATAGAATTTTTATCATAAATTTTATACAAAGTGTTTGCAGCATCGCTTTTATTAGTAATACAATAATTTATTAGTAATACAATTTTCTTAAAAATGACACAAAATATTCGAATTTCTTACTAACATCGTGCATATATTGACTCAATTCAGAATACATGTTCAACACATTGCTCAAGCTCAAGTAAGGAAAGCACAATTGTTGGTTTCATGTACAAACATGTGCCATTTAATGTTAACTTCACATTATTCGTATCATATATTTTAACAAGTTACCACATTTAGATCTTGAATCGATGATGATGGGTCTGTTAACTGCATTAATCGCTCGATATCTGCATGCCTCTCGATGAATATCTTCCACATAACATGAAATATGAACATACGGTTGCCTCGATTATCACCAATCACAATTTGCGCAAGAGATCCTATAACGATCCTACGATGAGATCCTACAATGTCCAGCAATTTGTGTGCTGTCGATGTCAATGCATATTTCCTCATCAAAATGAAACAACCGCATATAGCGAGTTTCGAAGATGTACTAGACGATGTTTGAGAAAATGCGCTTTGAAGAAAAAGAAAACATATAAATAGATCTTACAAAAATACATAACGTACAATACGTATAAGCAAAATATTTTATAAAATTAAATGAACTTACTGTCTCTTGCACGCCTCATCCTGTTGAATTGGAATGTAATAATTCATGGCTTGAGATATTTTATTTTTTCGGAGAAATTATAATAATAATTAGCAATAGCTCTCCGAATTCTGTTGAAGCTCTCTGAACGACTGATGTACCGGGAGTTCTTCTTTTAAACAATTTTTTTTACACAAAAAATGAAGGGGGATTTTTTAAATATATATTTATATATAATACATTTATATACATTAAAAAACAGTTGCGACGTGATCGAAGGATACCAAATTGATATACATCACAAGAATGCGCTCTAATGATATCGAATCTCTTTTATTTAAGGAATCGGCGCCAATGACAATAAAATCTCTCTGCTCCTATTCTCTTTTCAAAAATGAATTTCGGAAAAAGAAATTAAAACATATTTAAAAAGAAATCTTATATTTTATTTTTTAAACTTGACATTATACATTTCTTTCAGGCATTGCGACCAACAGTATACTTTAAACACATTTTGTAACGTACAATTTTTAACATATTTTCCATATCGTATAATATTAGTAATATCCAGATTATGTAAAGAATCTATATGTTCGTAATCAGCATCCAAGATCTCAATAGATAGATAGATCAGTCAAGTGTCGTCGCTATTGAGTATATCAGCCAGCTATTTGCGTTTTTTAAATCCTTTAACGTATATGAGAGCCTTATTGTCATTATTTTCTATAATATCAATTACAGCCACTGTAATCAGGCGTTTCACATGCTGTACGGAATCATCCTGTCTTCCCATTGCAATCCATGGTAACAAGCACTCAGCCAGAAAGCGCAGTCCTTTTCAGATTTCAAAAAATTCCACGGCATAGGAAAATGTTATGAGAAGATTTCGTTTCTCAATCCGTCACTTTCTTCACGATAAATTTTTTTCCAACGATAAATCCTTGTACACTCAAATTAGGCATGCATTAAAAAATGTTTTCCTTATGTCATTGTTTAACGATATTTCAAAGAGATTTTAAATCGATTCCAGAAGTGACACACATATCCCTTTGTTATTAAATATTGTGACGCTTACTGAATATAAGTAGACAAAAAAATTAAGACTTATTTACAATATTGTTACATTAAAGATTCTTTAAATTAATGCGTTATAAATGTATAAGCTATGATGAAATTTTTTATTATTGAATGCAAAAATGGTAATATCATGACATCTTTCAACGCGATCTGAGTTTCTTTCCCTTAATCCGAAGAATTATGTCTATATTTTAACATTAATAAATTTCACATTAAATATATTACAGATATGATGCAAATCGTAATAAAAAAAAATGTAATTCTAAATGTATGAGTAAATATAAAATGCTAAAACAAATAATATGTTTCAATGTTTCCATGCAAACGTTCGCTATCGAAATCTAAGTCATCTTGAAAAATTACTCGTCTAACTTTAATGTTAAAAACGTTATGAATTATTTTAAGGATTTAAAAAAAGAGTCCAACATTGTTGGCCAACCTAACTGTTAAAAAATAAATACATTATTTCTTCGAATGCTTTTGCATGGTTTATGTTCACTTCTATAACAAACTTCTATACTAAATCATTATTTAATAACAAAAATCATTTTTTATTATAATAGAATTAAAATTAAATTGCTGCAAAGTATAGTTCTGTCTGATTATTATGATCAATAACAAACTTTCTACAGATTCAACGATAAATTCATGACATTAGCTATACAATTTTTAAATTTGTTTCACGTTTAATTATACGTGATTAATTTAGTCCTTTTTTCTTATACATTTATCTTGTAACATTTAATTATTTTTTTAATTACAGGAAATTAATTTTATTCATGAAAGATTTTTTTTTTCTGATGTAAAATACTTATAAGTAAAACTTCAACAAGAAATAATACACACACACACACACACACACACACACACACGCGCGCGCGTATGTATATGTTATAAACTGTATAAAAAATTAGATAAATAAATTTTAATTTCATCAATTAAGTAAAAGAAATTCTATATTCGATCAAAGTTGATCTGATTGTCTAAATATTTCGATGCGACTTTATATACGTACCTAGACAATTCTATAAACTGCGCAATGAAGTCCTTGTCAATCTTGAAATGCAATCATGGATGGAACTACAGTAGTATTATAAAATTATGTATATTATAATTATAATTGTGTGTATGTAAATTATTGTATAATTGTGTGTTCATAGACGTACCCTTGAAAAAAGATATTCACTCTAGTTATTGATTAAATGGATGTTTACTTTCTTATAATCATTGACAAGTATTGCTGAAGTCGGCACGCTTGACTTATGCGAAACTGCAAAATTGTGTTTCTATGTATTCAACAGAATAATCTAACTGCAAAACATATAGTAATATGTCGATTTATGTAGAAAAAAATATTTATACACTTATGCAAAATCGTTATGCGTATCTAACATGGTTAGTCTACCATACATTGACGTCTCACCGAGAACTTATGCACTTTTATCTATTAAACTTAAAACATCAATCGAAAAATGCTTTACTATTATGTCGTATCACTAACACATATTGGAAGTATTAATGAACTACAGTAGAATAGCTAGGAGGATTCTAATTCACGGATACAGCAACAGATGGCTCTAGTGTACGCGGGTGAAGAGGGCGAAGTCACAGATGCTAAGTTCAATGGAGGGGAAACGCGTCATCGAAGTCCATGTCAGAGGGATAGAGGGGATTTGTTCCTTCTCTCTTTCATCCTTTGTTCTCTTTAAACTATTGTTCTCTCTCTCCTACTCATAGGAGGTGTAGAGTGCAGTTTTCTCTTTCTTCCACGCATTGCAGTCTTATACTTATTATTCGCGCTCTCTCTTCCTCCCATTGCACTCTCTTTTCTTTTCTTCTTTGCACATAATTTTATTAAATAGATATGGTATTTATGATTTTTAATGATGCGACTTAGAAACTACTTATGATAATATTTTTATGAATTTTTAATAATCTAGTAACACTAATTATAATAATATTCTTTTTTATCAGTGTAATACAAATGACCAAGCGCACTTTCTTATTGACTAATTCAATACTACTACAAAGATATGAAAAAAAAGTGGCGGAGATACTAAGGATAAAATAATTTTAGAAGAAAAGAATATATATTTTAACATACATTTATATCATGTAATGCAGTATGTACAAAGTAACCATAGACTATTAACATAGATTATTAGTTCACATTCTATAATAGAATTTTTATCATAAATTATGTACAAAGTATTTGTAGCATCGCTTTTATTAGTAATACAATTTTGTCTTAAAAATGACACAAAATATTCAAATTTCTTACTAATACCATGCGTATATTGCTCAAGCTCAAATAAGAAAAGCACAGTTGTTGGTTTCGTGTACAAACATATGCCATTTAATGTTAACTTCACGTTATTGGTATCATATATTTTAACAAGTTCCACATTTAGATCTTGAATCGGTGATGATAATGGGGGACAGTTGACTGCATTATTCGCTCGATATCTGCACGCCTCTCGATGAATGTTTTCTACGTAGCATGAGATATGAATATGCGATTGCCTCGATTATCACCAATCGCAATTTGCACATGAAATCCTACAACGATCCCAATGTCCAGAAATTTGTATAATCGATGTATTTCCTCATCAAGATACGAAGCATGTAGCGAGATTTCGAAAATGTACTAGATGATGTTTGAGAAAATGCGTTTTGAAAAAAAGAAAACATGTAAATAGATCTTACAAAAATACATATTAGCAAAAATATTTTATAAATTTAATTGAACTTACTGTTTCTTGCACGCTTCATCCTGTTGAATTGGAACGTAATGGCTTGAGATATTTTATTTTCTCGGAGAACTTATAATTAGCAACAGTTGTCTGAACTCTGTTGGAGCTGTCTGAATGACTGATGCGATAAGTTTTCTGAACGATTGATGCGACGTTGCCCGCGGCTCTTCTTTTAAAATGCTCCCTTCCACATTTTTTTTTACATACCTTAAAATGGAGAGGATTTTTTTTTATGTACATTATACTTGGAAGAACAGTTGCGACATAGTCAAAGGATATCAAATTGATATCATGAGAATGCACTCTAACAATATCGAATCTTTTTTCTAAGGGGATTGGCACTAAACGACAATAAAGTTTGTCTGTTCCATTATTTTTTTTTCAAAAATTTTAAGCGGTGTATCTAATCTAGAATTTTACATATCTTAAAAAATATGCAAGTTAATTTTTAATGTAACTGTCATAAAGTCTAATGCACAATGACACATGTACTAAAAATGCACTTTAATGATATCGAACCTTTTTTTTATCTAAGAGATCGAACAACGACGCTAACAACAATAAAGAATGTCAATTCATGAAAATAATGTATCATCAATGTCCCATTTTTATCTAATCTTTTGTCAAAAATGTGGAGTTTACATATCTTAATTATCGATGTAGAATTAGACCACTATGGATCACCTAAAAGAATACAAAAGTAAAAAATTCGATAATGGAAAAAGAATGTTCACAAATGCAACTCCTATCCTCAGTAGCATATAAAAATGGGGAGATCTGTATACAATGCAGTCAGTAGTGAAACTGAAAGATTTGAAGGAATACATACATGAATCTTCAATTTCTTCAAAATTTTTTTTTCTTTGTGTTTTATTCAAGATGGAATACGAAAATGTAATAAAAGTAGAAGCAGAACATGAAGCTCAAGAAGAATTAGAAATTGATTTAGAAGATGAATTGATGAAGAAGAATCAGAATCAGAATAAGAATCAGATTATGATATCACGGACTCATGTTATGAAAGCGACAGTGACAGTGACAGTCATGCTGAAAAACGAGTTCGATAATGAGTTGTTCGAAGCTGACATCAATACTTTGGATGGAACAAATAAGATGTGCGATATACTTTTATTATTCAGATATTTTAAACCATTCTTCAAAGTTTTGCTCATCATGTATCATAAGAATGCATGATTTATTTTTACGTCTTCTTGTTCGTCAACATGTTATTAAACAATATGCTCGTATTGACAGTATGCATATTGACAGTATGTATTGTAAAGAATACCGAGATCCGCTGTATCAAATATTACCTTGCAATCTATGTCCTATTCGCACAATGTGAAAGATATTTAACGCAACTGTGCAAAAATTATACTTTTTAGTGACTGACTTTTAGTGAAAATTATATTTTAATTATATTTTGTTTAATTTAATTATAATTTAATTATATTTTGTGTAGTAGTCTTCTTTCTTCTGGTGGTGGATGAGACAACAAAATTATAAAAACAATAATTCAGCCACTAAGCACGGTCCGTCAGTGATACTAGATCTAAATCTAAATGCGAAAAACTAATTTCAAAAAAATAAGTTCTCAACAAATAAATAAACTAAGCGAATGATTAACGCACGCTCGCATGCGCGCTCGCCATCTGAGCCGGGAGGATACAAGATCTCCGAAGAATTATCGCAGAAGTGACGAATAAAAATTGTCACGTCATAGTACACACACTTACACTCACACATGAATACGCATGCACACTCCATACAGCACAGAACGTTGAAAAAATGATGCTAAGAAAAAATGATGCTTACAATGTTGAATATTGAAATGTCAGTTTTGTCGATGTTGTATCTATATTGATTCTTCTACATTGATTGTTAATGTTGCTACAATATTGAAATAATATTGAACACATTGAACTATAAGTTGAATTTTTATTGATTTTTCCATATTGATTGTTAATATTGCTGCAACATTGAAACAACATTGAATAAATTATATATCGAAACCTAATTTATTTTGTAAAAAATGAATAAAAATAAAATATTATGTAAATAGAAAATTTAAATCATTTAAATTGAATTTTTAACAAAACTCATTTCTAAATGATATATGTTTACGCAAAATCGGCACATGCAGAATGCTTGCACGTATGATATTATTTGTGTTTGGCCAGTCCGATGTGTCGATTCGTGATCTTTCTACATATCTATATGTCATAATTAAACATCTACTAACATTCAGCATTCATGAAGCGAAGTTGCAGTTCCCGTACGATTGCAGAGATTAAGCAATGTTGTATGGATGTGCAAGATTGGATGGATGGCTGCTTAGCAAAATAAGGAAATTAATTCTTAAATGAGAAAGCGTTTTTTTTCAATTATAATTTTATAGTGTGTTCTGGAATATAATATTAATCAATAATACATATATTTTAATAATAAAATAAAATAAATTAATATAAGAAACATTTTTCTCACAGATGTTGCAATTCAACGGACATTAGATATTTCTGCAACGTCTCTTCAATATTGGATCTATATTTCGCGATGTTATTGTAATGTTCGTAATATTGCAAATCAACGTTTCTGAGATATTGATTAATTGGTTAGCGTATGGGCATAGAGAGAGAGAGAGAGAGAGAGAGAGAGAGAGAGAGAGAGAGAAGAAGAGAGTGACAGAAGGTGGAGAGGAGGAGGACGAGAAGAGAAGACGAAGGGAGGGAGGCTGTTTAAAGAAAATAATGGATGCTTTTCATTTGATGACACAAGTCGATAAAAGTTCGTTCTATCTTTGTCATTCTCTGAATGTCAACAAGATAGAATGACGCTTGTTTCGACTTGTGTCATCAAATGGAAAGCATCAAATGTTTGGATACAATCATACACGTGAGACCGTTTAATAATCACTAAATCCGGATCTCGATATGCTGTTTTCTCCCACTCTACGCTACGCGCCGTAGTTATCTCGTCTTCATTGACAACGTTTACACGGCTTGATACACCGGAATCATAACATCCGATGTTATAATTATTGTTAGATATAAACTGTTTTTTTTTATGACGAAGTTCTCATACAGCATACTTTATCTCAGAGATGTTTTTGCGATCATTCTCAAAACGTTGAGGCATTTCCAGGATTAAAATTCAAGAGTATAAAAAGGAGCTACAAGTTAAACAAATTTACATGTAACTTATAAACAACAGTTTCGACCTAACACGAAGTGTTATTAAGAATAAATTATTAAGAATAAATTTTATTAAGAATAAATTTTTTGAATCTGTTAGAACGTATCTAATCTTAAAGATGCATATTTATTTTAAAATGTGTAAAATTCTAATTAGACTTGGGATAACTATATACAATTTCTTCTTAAAAATACCACATTAATTAGATGTATTCTGAAACTTAGCGTTATTGTAATGTCAAATAATTAAATGTGATATGTATAATATGTCAAATATATGTAACAAATAACCTACTGTTGAATGCATTTTTATTAATGGCTTGGTGGACTTCATAAATTTAAACTTACGGTCTATCAAATTGAAGTTAAAATTATAATATTTGTTTTTTAATTAAATCAGATATACACCTAGATGTGAGTCACTAATATTTTGTGAGCTAACAATATTATATCACTTTATAAAAATTAATTTTATGACGTATGAAATTTCTCGGCAGGAATACGCTTATTTCTTGCCTGTTAAGAAATTCTTGTACAAGATTATCAAAGTTGAACCGTTTTGCAATGTATGTGCTGATAAAAGAACTGTAAGAACTGATTCTCACCGATTTTTAATGAGCTTTGTAGTAGAGCACAAAAAAAATTATAGATCCATATTTTTTTTGTGCTTATCTTGAGATTTAGGGGATAAAACACCTTCGAAAATAATAGATTGTACCGTTTTTCTTAAATATTTAAACTATGAGGTATATAAATTGTTTATTAAATTATATAAAAATAAATTTATATAAAAGTTTCTTATGCTCTGTATAATGATATAAAAGACATGTTACAAAAATCAATTTTGCAATTAATTGTTTTAAATAAATAATTTTTACCTAAACAAAGAACAGTTTACGAAAGAGTTTTACATATTTTTTTAATAATTTTTTTTCATACAATTGATTGGTATAGTCATCATTTTCTCTACAATCAATTTTTAATAATTGTTTATAATAATGATCTCTATCGAAAGTGCATGTTATCACATTATCTTTTTCTGAAAAATTTGATCGTCGAATTATAACATTATTTACATTTATACTGACTACATTTCTGCATATTGTATTCATACGCGGACGGATATATATTTAATAAAATGTAATATAATAAAAATGTAAAATATAATAAGTATAAATTTCGGTAATTATCTGAAAAAATACAATACAGAATAATATGTAAAAGAATAATATACAGAGTGTCTGGGACATCTAAATAACTTTTGAACGGATAGTTGAAACTTGCAGGACACTTATTACATCAGAAAGACTATCTTTTGATATAAGGGATATTAATCCCTCCCCCTAGAGATGCGGGGGTGAAACATTCAAAAGTCCTAAATAGCATAAGGGGACAAGTGATAACTTTTTCGAATAATCTCGGAAAGAACTGTTGAATGAGACATAGCATAACTCGACACTCTAGTTATCAATATCATTTATTAAAATTGTGCGCATATTTGCGTCATTTGCTTTTAACCCAAGATCAACGATGTGGGCGTGGCAGATAATTGACCTCTTTTAGCTTGATTATCGTAAGTCCCTTCGCTTCTCACGTTTAGGATGTTTGTTTACAACAAATCCGCAAAAACTCAATGTATGGGCTAGATTGTTAAGTGAAAATGTACTTGGGCCTTTCTTATTGATGGCAACATCATAGCTCAAAAATATGAAAATATCGAGATGAGATTATGCCGACAATAGTTGATTCAAACTTTAACGATGTTTGGTTCCAACAGGATGGGACACCGGCTCACTATGCTTCACAAGCACGACGATGCTTCGACGAATTTTTCTCTAACAGATGGAAGGAGAGTTTGGGGTACTTGATTATCATGAATCTCCTCGTTTCTCACATTTGGGATGCTTGATTATCATGAGTCCCCTTTTCTCATGTTTAGAATGTTTGTTTATAACAAATGTTCAAAATGCTATCCCTGAATGGCCAAACAATGCTAATCGGTTGTAAAAATTTGAGATCGCCTTCCTATTATATTCTCATGGTATGTATCTCATCTCATCAACTATTAGGCGACGCAAATCATCAAGATCGTTAGGTTTGATAATGTAGACCTTACTTTTTAAATATCCTCAAAAGAAATAATCAAGAAGCGCTAAATCAGATGACTACTCAATTGGAGTCTTCCTATCCATTCGAAGATTGAAGTCAGGAAATACGTGAATCTGAAAATTCCGTGTTTTCTATACAAAATCTTACAAAATTTCATCAAATAACAAAGATTCTATATCGTAATAATTATTTTCTTCTGTAAGCGAATATAATTATCATTTTAATTAAAATTATATTCGCTTAAATATAATAGAAGAAAATAGTTATTGCGATAGAATCCTTATTTGAGACTTTATAAGATTGGAAAACACGGAATTTCCAGATTCACATATTTCCTGACTTCAATCTTCGCAAGTCTGTTATAGAAACTTCTCGATGTAAATTTATGACAATTATTGAATAGTTTCTGATAAGCAAGAATTATTATGACAAAATATTTTAGAAAATTTAGTATTTGATTTTTTAAGGAAAATTAATATAAAAATTATTTTGCAAGAAAAATATTCTTTAATAACGTAAGATATGACCTCCGCACATTTAAGCTACAGAGATGCTCCTAAGCCAGAGCGTCACGTGAGCGCCCGAACATCAAGCGCTCGGCCGTCAAGCCTCGAGCGCGTCGAAATCTGCTCAAAATGTACAAATCTTTGCGAGCAAAGATAAACTGTTCTACAACATATCCAAAGCTCCTTTCGGTAAAGGTAAAATCGGTAAGATCAATTCTGAGGTTCCTTTATGAGTGGTAAATTGTTATTAGCGGAGTCATTACTTTAAAATGACAAAATTCAGAAGCGTATAGAGGAAAGGAAGGAAAAAGGAAAAGGAAAGAGAACCAATGACAAAGTAAATGAAGTGAGACTGAAAGCTTTTAGGAAGGAGGTAATAATTAGTTGCTTTCATTTACATTGATTCTCAAATAATTCTCACTTGTGTCGTCATAATTCAGTTGAATGCGCGTTCCTTTTGCATTTTGAAAATGAGATTTAACTGAGTTTTTGCCTATAATCTGCACAAGATCGAGACGTGTGCTTTAGTGAGTCTCATAAACTCACTTTAAAAGTGAGGTTTGAACCTGTGTTGTCATGTGATAATTTTTTACGAAAATAAACAAATAATGACGTCATTAATCTGAGTATGAAATACTCAGCTCACTTTAGACTTAGTTTGCACTTGTGTGCAAATGGAAAACACCTATTGTAATATAGGAAAGCATAAATCTGAAAGGGATTCCGTACGGTTTTGTTTGTTCCATGTTGCTGCTTTTTAATATGCACTATTTTTTAAACTGATTTTTTTATTGTAGAAAGTTTCGTTATCCAAAATTTTTATATTATTCCAATTGAATTCGTAATTGTGAATGATTCGATGATTGGAAATGATCGAGGATAAATCGATTTTTTATTTAACCACGCGATATTTAGCAACTCTGGTTTTTAACTTTCTTTTGGGCTGATCCACGTAAAATCACAATCATGATAAGATATTTTGTTTGACTACGTCTTGTTGCGCCATCAAATCTAATTTATCTTTGCCACGATCGATGAACTTAGTAAGAGTAATGGAGATAATGTAAATCATTTTTAAATTTAATTTCAATGCGATTGGAGATTTAGAAATATATGTAATACATGGTGAAATATTTATTTTCATCAATAGAGTGAGTATTTCTATCAATAGATTTGTCATGATCCTGATTAAAGTATATGATATTTAAGTTTATTATACGTCTTGACGACTCCACGATTCTTTTCTTTCATGGAGAAAATCTGTTTTTCTCTCAAATGTGAATAACTTATGATTATCTCACGGATCGAATATTGATTATTATAAATAATTAGACATCAATTAAAGAAAAATAATTATTAGTGTTCGATTGAAAGCACGTGCAGTGGCCCTATGACTCACAGATAAGCCTGATCACATTTTCTGACTCACATATAAAACGAAAACACTCTAATCATTCCTATTCTTTCGAAATAATTGGGAAAAAAGAGATGAATCACCCATTTAAAGTCCAAATACCGAATTGCATCACAGCCCGATATATATATGGCTCTTTGGCCAGGCAGATATAAAAAATTTTTTTATATCAGACAAGTTTAGTTGTTCCAACTGCGAAATTCTCGCCTCGGGACAATCCCAAAAATCAATAGTTCACGTTCGAAGATCTTTCACTTTTGATTAAGGCATCCCTGGGACATCACTGAAACATCATCGGGAATTCCCACTATAGTTCGCCATTATCTCCAACAAATATAGTAAGAACAAATTTTTTCCTTTCTCGTATTAATTTAATTTTAAAGTTATATAACCATCAATATTTTCTCACTCTCTTATTTCTCTTCAATCTTTTTCTCTCTTTAATCGTAAACATACCGAGCTTACCTTTTCTCCTAACGAATTACTTAAGCGATAAAACGCTTCAGGTAATTCACCTTTTTTCTATTTAGAATTATTTTAGCGATAAAATACTTCAGGTAATTCACCTTTTTCTTATTCAGAAGTACTTAAGCAATAAAACGCCTTAAATAATTCAGTAACTCTCCCTAGAACCAAATCATAACTCCTGGAAAATCTATCTCCCCCTCTCTTCTTTTCGGAATTACCTTCTCCTTCTACGTTCTTCTAATTATCCATCATGGATAACACTGACGAGAGGAAATTTTAATAGATGGTCTGGCGACATAAAAATAGAGCAGAACGCAAGAAGCGAGCTAAGCTCGAAAAATTTAGAAAGGCTAGCATTCTGATTATTACGCGGATACAAACCGAGCTATTCATTTCTCCTCAAGTCTGTCGTCAACTTTAGAAGGGCTCATTGGCGCCAGAAATCAAGATCGAGCCTCCTTCGATGTCCCTGTGATAGACATTACCTCTAACGATCCAACCAATAGTTCCTCTAGTAAAACATTTCTAGAACCTTCCTTGGATTTTGAATTTCTTTCCTCCTCCTATTCTTCTATCCTCGATAATTTCCAAAACTCAGAATCTTCTGCTGCCTCTCACTCCCTAATCCCTCCGAAAAACAACAGATCCTACGATGAGATATTCCAATCACTTGAATATCTCATCGAGTCTATAAGAAGTTCCTTTCCCTCTTTTTAATACGCATACATGCACACATACATAGAAACTTATTATATTTATCTCTAGCACTGATTTTTGTAAAACCAACATATGAATCACACACAATTGTAGCTTATAAAGTGTGTACATCCGCAATCATATCTATATATCTATATACAAATATCTAAGCAAAGTTAGCATTTAATAGTATACATCCAAACTAAATATTGTAAAATATATTCATATATATATATATATATATATATATATATATATATATATATATATATATATACTA
>NW_012130142.1:713560-720002 GCF_000143395.1 Atta cephalotes
TAAATTTTATTTTATCGTCTTGACAAAGATTGTCCATCTCTGGTTAAAAGAATTAAGTTCTTTAACCCTAAAAGAAGACCGGTGGAGGTATAATCATCTAAAAGAGGACCGATGGAGGATAAAATATCTTCTTCAAGATTTTTTGTTAAAAGCGTAAGTGAGACAGTAATAAGAGTCTGTCTACTATGTATCACTACACTTTTTTACCAGCACGGAGGATAATGTGAGTAGAAATTAAGGTATCTTCCGAAGCATGTAGGTTTATCATATTGGTTAAAGATGATTTTTTTGTGAATAATGATAGTGACGTTTAAGAAATTTATTCTACCGTTTTTGTTTTCTTCGTTTATGTAATAAATTAAAGCGATTGATAATATTGTTAAAAAATTCTGGATTGTTAAAAAAATTTTATCTAAATCTTTGATTACGATGTTAGCAATAATTGGAGAAAAAAAGAACTCATTGGCATACCGTCAATTTGTTTGTAATAAACTTAGTTGAACATAAAATACGTAAATTCCAAAATGAAACAAATAGCAGTTAAAAATTAATCCTCAGTTAAGCGAATGTTATTAAAAATGTAGCTCCAACATTTTGTAATGCTTTTAATAACTAGGAACATTAGTATGTAACGAGACGAAAGAATTTAGAATTCGATTCAAAACTAATTCCATTTAGTTTTTCTATTAGATGAAAACTTTTTCACGTGGCTATGTACTTTAGATATGTTGTTATTTATGATCTTGTGTATTATAAAACATGAGATTATAAAGTGGGCTAATCGAAGAAACAATTATGCTTAATGATGCTCTAGGTGCGTCACCAAAATCCGGACAAATCGATTTAAACAAAATGTTTTTAATGAAAAATTAAATATTACAAAAAATCCTTTTACATGGCACTTGGGGGATCCCTAGAGCACAATTATTCGATATATCCCCCATTATCTTGAATGAAGGCCTCTATTCTTGATCTGAAGCGTTCGCACGCATATTGTAATGTAGCGCTGTTCATGCTGACGAATGCTGCCTCAATAGTTCTTAATGACGTCACACTGAGATGCCGAGACTTGTTTGTGACCCTTTCAATTACGCTCCATACGTAATCTAAGGGATTTAAATCTGGGCTGTTGAGAGGCCAGAATGAGAAGGCGAGCAACTCGGTTTGGTCTGGCAGCCTCAGAGAGCATCTGTCGTATTTTTAATGTGTACGATTTATATCGAAGGTCTTCTTCGGCAATTCGACGCATTATTGGCTCGCTTACACCAACAATGCTAATTTTCATAATGATTACCGAAATCAGCGCTTGAGCCCTTTCAACAACTGCGGGGATCCTCGCGGTGCGTTCTTTCGTGAAGAAGTGACTCGGAAGTGACTCTTCCTCGTTGGCATACTGAAACCTTCGTTGAACTGTTCTAAAGCCGTATATTTTGCTACAATATCATAAACGGTTGATCTCAGGTATCCAAAAAAATCAAATTATTTCCATTGCTGAGCGCCTAGCGCGAAGACTATCGATGATCGCGGCTCTTCGATTATACTCCACACTTGGTTTCAACATCGCAACCATTTTGAGAATATGACTGTTTACTAAAAGCATCAGACTTTCTCGGACGCCAATAATAACTTCTGGCGGAGGCACAATATAGCGGAAAATTTAAATTGAAATTTGTCCAGATTTTGGTGATGAATTTTAGCACCTTCTAAATGTAATCATTAAAGCCCAAATTAAAGTTCTAAGATTGTATCATTTTAGCTAGCTCTCTCCATCACACCACATCCCTCACAGCCGTGGTGCCATTGCTTGCCACGGCTTCGGGCGAGTGGGGAGAATCATGAGGAACGCACTACGGTTGACTCAAATCGGTACGTCGATCGGTACGGTAGTAATCAGCAATATCATTCTCAAGATGTTCTTTAGAACGTTCTTGGACATTTGTATTAAATGAATTATTATGGTATATCGATGTAGTAACTTCTTCGTAACATAACATTTACGCGGCATCTAATTTATATAATAGTAATTATAATATCATAATCAGTAATTATAACATCAGATGTAAACCTAATAATATAGGATCATCTTTCGATTTCGCTTTTATTAGCTGGATCGTTGAAGAATCTTAGCTTTAATAGATCAGCCACACACTTTAAGTAAACTTGCTCAAATGGCTTGCGCAAGCATACTTGAGAAGTTTATTTGAACGTATAGCCGGCCTTGCAAAGAAACTCTGAACAGTGTGCGTGCTTGCGTGCATGTAAGTGTGTGTACATAAAAATAAAAGTGAATAAAAATTCTTAAGAGGATGCTGAAGTAATGGATTTAGTCTACGCCGATGATTTTTACAGATTTTTTAAATTCCAAATAAAAAAAGTGATAATAGTGACATCTTTAATTCATTTCTCACTTCATTCTTCTATCTTATTTAAACGCATACATCTATCCTTATCCAATATGTTGCAACGTTATCTTTTGCAAGATCGGACACTTACTGTTAGACACAATTACTGCTTTGTTTACCATTCCGAGTTTTCGCTCAGCATTTACGTATATACGTAATTTGCAGATAATATAAATCTTTATTTTTAATCTTATTGTTAGTTTTACAAATTCAGTATTTGTTTGTGCACGTAAAATACTGGATGTTGATTTATTCATACAAATTATAAAATTTTTGTATTAAGGAAACATTTACGTCAAGTGATAACTCTACGAGTTGAAAAAATTTAAATTTTTAACTTTTTCTTGGATTTTATAAAATTTGTATAAAATTCACTGCAGCTACTCTTAATTTTGATCCTGTAAAATAATGTTTTATTTCATTCAGTAAATTCGGAGATTTATATCGATTTACAGTGTCCCGACAACTTTGATCACTTCAGCGTTCCCTTAAGAATTTTTATTTACTTTTATTTTTATGTACACACTCTTACATGCACACAAGCACACACGCACTGTTCAGAGTTTCTTCTTAAAAAGATAAAACACATTAAATTAAATTTTTCTCCCCTAATACACGTCATATCGCCTAATAATGGAATCAATTTTGAATGTTTGAGTCGCTCGTAATTTCAAAACACTTTTGATTGCTTGGCCTGACGACCAAGATTGAGATTTTTTTTAATGAGTTAAAATCTATCAAAATCATATCAAAATTTCAACTAATTTGACAGGAAGGAATATTTTTTTCCATAAAAATCCATTATGATTTTGTAACGATTTTTTGTTCGAAGTGAGATCTATCCTATTTTCCACTTTAGGAGATTCACTTGTGAAGTAGATCTCGCTTTGCATGAAAAATCCTTAAGCAGGGGAGGAAGTAGAGTGGATCTCATTTCGCTTGAAAAATTCTCATTTAAGCAGGGGAGGAGATGGCGGAGTTCTTATTGTGTGTAGCAGAAATAAGAATTGTGTTTTAAATTTCTTTTGTTAATAATTTTTTAACGGGTAACAATGATTAAAATTTCCTTAAGGTTATTCAAGGTCATGATCTTGACAATATGCGTCATTGGAGGAAATTCCCCGTATTTTTAGTTTTATCGTGAATAGTTACAAAAAATAGGTAGATTACATATTTTTTGACTTCCCTTGATTTATTATTAATATTAAAGTCGCAACAAAGATTTTTATCAAAATATTGCAAGAAAAAAATTGAACAAATTTAGAAAAGACTTTATCGTTAGTAATTACGAAAGAAGGACGAGTAAATGTCGATTTTTGTCCCCAACCGGAAAATAAAATATGTATATTTTTTCATAGTTTTTGACAATAGAATTATGTAGAGAAATCAGTTTTCCATAAACATGAAGACAACATATGTATATAAAAGAGAATATATGTATTGGGAGTACAAATTATTTCGGTCTGTTTCCCTAAAGATGACTCCAGCTGTTGTGAATGGTTCATAGTGACAGCTGATTTTGGCGGTTTCAAAGAGATTAAACATCTAGTAATAATATTCAATTTATATCGCTTTGAATTTTATACAAAAACCTTGATTTTTGACTGTGTTTGAAATGTCGAATTTTGTGTTAACCAAGCAGCATTTGCGGAAGGTTTTGATTTTTTGCTTTAATTGGAAGAAAAGTGCGACTGAAGCCCATCGAAGTTTATGCTGACACTACTCCAACTAATAAATTATGTAGGGAATGGTTTCGACGTTTCAAGGATGGAGATTTCAGCATTGAAGACAAGCCTCGCTCTGGACAGCCAAAAAAATTCGAAGACAAAGAATTAGAGGTATTACTCGAAGAAGATCAGAGTCAAACGCAAGAGGAACTTGCAGAATCATTGGAGGTAACTCAACAAGCCATTTCTGTACGATTGAAAGCTATGGGAACGATTCAAAAACAAGAAAATTGGATGTCTCATGAACTGAAACCGAGAGACGTTGAAAGGCGATTTTTCACTTGCGAACAGCTGATTCAAAGACAACAGAGAAAAGGTTTTTTTTTGCATCGGATTGTGACTGGAAATGAGAAATGAATATTCTACGACAATCCCAAGAAGAAAAAATATTACGCTAAGCTCGGTCAATCGTTGCCATCGACACCAACATCACGGCCGAACATTCATGGTTCGAAGATCATGCTCTATGTTTGGTGGGATCAAAAGTCTTGTTTACTATGAGCTGCTGAAACCTGACGGATTCCATTATGGGCGATGGGTATCGGCTACAATTAATTCGTTTGAGCCGTGCATTGCGAGAAAAACGGCCGCGAGAAATATGAGCAAAGACATGATAAAGTTATTCTTCTTCATGACAATGCTCGGCCTCATGTTGCTAAAGTCGTAAAAAAATGTTTGGAAACGCTCAAATGGGATGTTTTACTGCGCTCGCCGTATTCTCCGGACATTGCTCCTTCTGATTATTGGTTGTTCTGAAGGATGCTGCAAATCACCGGTTCACTTCTTTCGCAGAAATTGAAAATTGACTCCAAAATTGGATCGCCTCCAAAGACGAGTCATTTTTTCGAAATGGAATTCGAAAATTGCCTGAGAGATAGGAAAAAGTAGTAGGCAGCGATGGACAATACTTTAATTGATCTGTTCATTCATTTTGTTTTGAAATAAATGCACAAAAAACCGAACTAATTTGTACTCCCAATATATATTATATATATTATATATATTATATATATTATAACATAATTAAGTTATATATAAAAATAAATGCATATTTAAACTACATATCTATGTGTATAACATTATTCGTTCCTTTCTATTATCGCAGCGCTATCACATTACGCGCGCTGCCAGCATCTTCCCGCTGCGATGGTAATCACGATATTAAGTGTTCTCTCTATTTAAATTGTTAAATAAAAAACGAAAAATGATAAAATATTTTTGTGTGCAAAAAAAAGATAACGGAAACGAAAACGCGGCGGGAAAGATGAAACACAGGAGGAAGAGAAATGATAAGTGTATGCAAGTCTTTGTTTTTAGAAATAGCGGCGAGCAACGGTGAAAAATACGGAACGCATAGCAAAATCATCACGCGTATCATGTTTATGTAATCCATCGACCGGGATCCTATGTTTATGTAAACAGTAATAACCGGTGTCCTATGTTTATGTAAATAGCGATGCTCCCGCTTGGGGATCTTCCCTGCATTGCGCTCTCCTCTGCGCCCCCCTCTAGCCTCATGGATTAGAATCGGCCTAACCTATCTACTAAAGACAAAATAAGAATGCGAGTTTCGCGGTGTCACAGTTTATATAGGAATCTTTTGAAAGGTTCCTTGATGGGATATGTTAGAGTGGAAAATTGAGAATTCGAATTAGGATTTTTTTCGCTCTCGGTAGAAAGTTTCCTGAAATATTACTGGGGAATTAATTCTAAAATTGCTCCGCCCGCATTAAAAGTGAAATATGAAAACAAAAACAAAATCCAAAACAAAATCTAGAGCATTCAGAAATTCTTTTTTCGGAATCAACGTCGAGCTTTCGAGATACATCCATCTATTGGCTATTCCTAGCTAAATTTAATGGAATATTGGTGAACAATGAAATTACGTCGAATGAAATTAAAATCATATCATTATATAAAACAGTACCCTATAATTTTTATATTAGTTGAAAACTGTTGTCAATATAACTGGTCGGTTTCGATGATCTTCTTGCAATTATTTCATGTGAAAAAGTTAACAGATATAATGGAATATTCAAAGATGAAGTTATAATCCGAAAAGGACAATCTGGTTTATACCTTCGGAAGAGCATAAATTCTAGATAATATGCTGTCAGTGCAAAGCAGTTTCTTATAAGATGATCCGTAATGAATTCTTTTTTCTTTCAATGCACAATTCTCTAGTTCTTCTGGTAAGAGCATTAATGGGATTCTTCATTATTTTAATATAGATTTCTGTGTCATTTAACATCATAATTTCTGAAATATATTCTACTTTGTTTAAGGCAACGGTAATATTAGGTGTAGTAAAAA
>NW_012130142.1:720022-754506 GCF_000143395.1 Atta cephalotes
TTTGCATGAAATTGAATGGAAAAATAATGGATTTCTTTTTTACTACACCTAATATTTCCTTTATCAGCTTTAGTAAAAATGATGTTGCGATTATTTTTCATAAATTAAGCTGTGTAATTTTCATATGTAATTAATCGAAACTTTTAACTTTTTTATAGATACTATTATTCTTTATTTTATTTTATAGATACTATTATTCTTAATGGGGCTTGATAAAAAATTTTTTTAAATTAGAATAATTACAATAGATTTCTAACTCAGAATTTCATGTGGCTTGATTTTCTTCATATTGCTTTCTATATTTTTGAAAAATTTCATCATTATTTCAACACTATTATCAGAAAGAATAGAAAATTTTTCCCCCAACTGCAAGAGAAACTGGACATTCCTTGGGATGGTTGTACCTGACAAATTGACAAACCAATCCTCCCTCATTGTAATGAGGATTCAGGTGATTTATCTAAACATTTCTTTGGATCCAATCTCACTTCCAATTATTCGTTAAGTGACAAACTAATGTTATTGTGTAACGAGTTTTGAAGATCAACTAAATAATCTCCAAACTTCATCTTTGGACAGTCCATTATAACCGTTAATTGCTTTTTTGCATGAAATAATTGCAAGAAGATCACCGAAATCGACCAATCACAATATTGACAATATTGACAATAGTTTTCAATTAATACAAAAATTACAGGGCATTGTTTTACATAATGATATGATTTTAATTTCTTTCAACGTAGTTTAATTGTTCACCAACAATCCATTAGCTAGGAAATGTAACCAACAGAAGTACCTGGAAAGATCGATGTTGATTCCAAAAAAAGAATTTCTGAATACTTTGGATTTTGTTTTGGATTCGGCGTATTTCATTTTTAATGGAGAGTTTTTTTAAGCAATAATTTACATTAAATTACTCCAATGAGCTCACCTCTTTCTCCGATTATCGCTAACTTAATAATGGAGGATCTAGAGGTGGATGCATTGAAGAAGACAAGTATTTCTATCCCAATTTATTTTAGGTATATACATGACATTGTTATGACTGTACCATCTAGCGAAATTCATAAAATACTCACAAATTTTAATTCTTGGCACCCGAAGTTACAATTCACAATAGAATTGGGTGGAGAATGTTAGAATTCGACTGGTTTCACAAGCCTACTTTTTCGGGACGTTACTTGAATTATCTTTCAACATACCCAAATTCTCAAAAGAAAAGCGTAATAACGGGAATGGTTGACAGAACATTATTACTTTCAAGTCTGAAATTTCATTACAAAAACAAAATGAAATTCCTTTTGCAAGAAATTAATTTAATATATATCTGAATCTCATGAGTAACAATCTTCTTACTTTCAATAGCTACAGCTTTTTTTCGGATATGTTCTTCCCAAATGAAGAATATCATTCTGGGGGGGGGGGGAGGGGGTCATAGTAATTAAAAACTAACCTTATATCAACTATCTCTTACATTGAAAATATACTAGTTATATGAATTTGAGGCGGATTTTCAATTAATAATTCTACACTAAATTGTTTTTTCTCCTTCCACTTCATTTTACCTTTAATCATTTATCCTAATCTATTTATTTTTTCTATAATACATTTAACCATTTTCTACATTCTCAAATCCCACTGGAATAAACAGAAACCTCTATCGCATTTCATCCTTACTTTTAAAGATCTGCTAGGATTTAATATTTTACTTTCTCTATTTCTCATTATTCTTCAATACTTATACATATTCAGAGACCCTGATAATTTTACCCTTGCAAATCCTTTACACCTATCTTACGGGAAGGAAGAGGATACCCTTTCAGTGGCTCGAAAAACTTTTTCTGAAGAAATCGCGCTGGAAGAAAAAGAGAGGACCCTTTAGTCATCTAAACGCAATTATACTATAGTTACGATGGTCGAATTAATTGGATTGACATTTTATATTTTACACATGAATTAATTACAAGAATTAGTTTGACTATTAGAATAGCTTAATCGAATACATTAGATTATTACTGATCTAATTTATTACATATCCATCGAGATTGCATCACATTAATCTGACGAACTATGAAATTACATTTGCATGACATGAATTTGTGGGCACTAGTAAAAGCCAAATGACCGCATCCAGTGACCCCATGCAGTTAGTTTATCTATGTAATTACAATTAATTTGTGCGCCATTGTATACTTTATAACATCGTTATACATATTCTATTTGAAAAAGTCCATGTTAATCGAAAATCAAATGTCTCAAATCTCTTGAAGTATATTATTGCCTTTTTTCCGCGAAGTTAATTGATTCTCTCCATGCATTTTTTTTCGTGAATGGATATTGTATTAATAATTGTTTACTCGTTGTTCACGAAGTATGCAAATGGATTTTGACAAAAAAAAAGATTATAGTACAATAGAATTATAGTGCAGTTTAATTAGCGCGCGCGCCTGTTTTGTACTAGTATTGATAAATACGGCATATATTAATAGTTGAAACATATGAAAACATAAAAAAAACCTCGATCGCGGATGAATTCTTGACAACTGTGTCATATGAAATAATTCTTATTTCATTGCAGTGCGCCCGTGCCAGAATGCAAACCCGAAAACAGATCTGCACACGGCCCGGGGAGACGCCCGGCTCCACTCTTGCGATCTAGAACTCTACCAGCTATCGTTGTACCCGGCCTCAACATACTCCAAGCTCAGATTGATGCACGTTACGGTGAATATTAAAAAAACTAAGATCATTTTTATCTTCTTCCGCGAATGTCTTATACGTCGTCTATAATGAACAGCAGTAGAGGCTGTAAATACGTTAAGAATAAGCTGGTTTTCCGGTTTAGCCATAAATGATTAATCGATCAACATCAAATTAATACTGATTCAATGTCGATCGAATCGATGTCGAAATGTTTGAAATCGCTTTCGCTTATAGACTTACTCTATGTCCTATTATATCCCCAACTACAAATGATTAATCGAATTAATGCTGATCGATATTGAATCAGCATCGATTTGACGTTAATTGATCAATCATTTCTGGTTGGGAAAACCACGACGTGTCTACATCCTCTACTGTTCATTGCAGACGACATTCTACGTTTTTTTGTACATAAATATGACCATCATCATTGTTGTCTAGATCCATCTGTTATGATAATATTGTTATGAACGCGATATTGACGCAACATAATATATCAAAGAATTATTATGCCTATGAGAGCCAAACATTGGATATTCATGTATAAAAAATTTATTCAATTAATATCACAATATATGTTTCGATTCTATTGTCCTTTTTAATATCTTAATAATTTACGATATAATACAATTAAACATTTATAAGTTACACAATTACAATCTAAATTTAAAAAATCGAATTGTGCGACTTGTGGTCGTGTAGTGTGCTGTAATCATAATTAATTGTGATGTCCAAGCGTATTCTCATTGTAATTATCCAGTTAACTATATAAAAATATTGGAACGAATTAACAATACATAAATGATAAATAATAAATACTGTTTGAAACTTACATAATAAAACGCAAAGGCCAATCGCTCAATGGAAATTGTCATTATTGTGTGCTCTCACTGTTACCGCTGTATTCAAAAACTACATATTACATAATTATTATAACAAAATTAGAACATGTGTGATAATGTGATAATTGATAAATTAAAATTCACCGAGGGAATTCTCTCTGAGAAAGTGTCAGTTCTATGTCGCGCTCTCATATGACTGACACATAACTGAACAATATATATGTTGACAAGACTGATAAGGAGATTAAGAGGGAGCATCAAGTTCTTGTAAATAAATTAGAATAAATATCATTCTGTGTCATTTTTAATATTTAAACCATTTCTTTGTTTTTTTATGAAAATCATTTCATCTTTTATGTAAAAATTCCTCTTCATCTAAAATATTTATATTTTCCCAGTCAAATTCATGTGAGAATTCAAGTCTATGCGCAGTAATGATTGTTGTGTCGTGTTCCAGTTAATATGATTTATATATTCTTTAATGCGTGGCTTTAAAATTCTGTTTGTCACATAAGATGCATTACATTCTTTACATTTTATTTTATACACTATATTAGAATGTGACAAAGAAGGAAGCTCATCTTTTTGGACAACGAATCTATTTAATTTATTGACGCCATTTTTATGCCATGCTTTAAAACTTTTGTTAAAGAGATATTTAATTTTTTTAATGATATAAGGTCCAAATGGTATTATGAAAAACTTTCTTCCTTCTGTTTCATTATCATTTATGTTGTTTTACTAATCAATATTTTAAACGTTTTAGATAACCTTTTATTAATAGTGGTAAAGATCAAATTTCAAATTTGGGTAACCATTTTTTGGGTCTTAATGATGTTATCGAAATTCTTTGATGATACTTTGAGTGGGAGAGAAGTAAAATCCTATTAATCAATCCTAGAATTATGCCTTCTTTTTGTCTTGAATAGAAGTTTAAGTATCATTCCGAAGAAGAAGATTTCTAATACTAATCATGTGTTATATTAGTATCCTCCTTAACAATAGTCCAAAAAATTAAGAGTATCTCCACCCATCTCCATCATAAATTTTATTCTTGGATGATAATTGTTGAAGATATTTAATAATTCTTCTATGTAATTTTGATTAATAATTAGTCCAATGTCGTCAACATATCTAAAATAAAAAGAAGGAGACACAAATAGTAATGTTAAAGAACTCATTTCTAAATAACACAGGACAATGTCTGCTACTATGGGAAATAAAGGTAACTCCATAGGTTTGTTTGTAAAATTTTTCATTAAACGTGAAGAACGTGGAACTAAGAATTAATTTTAATGCATTGATAAACTCATGCAATGAAATGTTAGTATTATCTTGTATCAGATTCCATCTTCACGCCTTCAATAACTAAATCCACTGGCACATTTGTAAATAATGATACAACGTCAAACGAACTTCGTCACTAGATATGTTAATTTGAGAAATGGTCTCAACTAATCTATTGCCTATAGAACTATCTGCTTGAAGGAAACTGGCATTCAATATTTTGTGTAAGTATGTGTCATGGGTTACCAATTGAAGAGATTAATCCTTAAAAAGTTCTCTGTTTTATATATTTTAGGATGTTCGTAAACACGAGGTAAAATTAGATTTAAAGAAATCTATTAGTTTTTCTATATCAGTAATAAAATTATGATACTTCTATCTCATTAACATTGTCCTTTTTTCTGTTATAATGCTATTAATTGAGTTACGATTGACAATGTATATGTGTCAGAATCTGAGAGTATTCATTCCATTTTGTTTCCATTTTGTATTTTATCTTATTCAAGGCTACTATGTAGTATAGCTCTTATCCGCATGTGAAAAGCACTTGTGGATTATTCTTTATAAATAACTTGATTTTTAATAAATAAAATAATAAAATTTCCATTGGTTATATTGTGATTGTTGTAAGTTTTTTAAATAGGGAGTACAATATTTCTAAATTTTTTTTGCGTCATTAAGTTTTAAAAATGTGCTAAATATTTGTTAAATTCTATGTCTTTTATAAATTACAGAGTGTTTCACTAAAATGTGGATAAATTGAACAATTTCTTTAAATAAAATGTTTTTAATGAAAAATTAAATATTACAAAAAATCTTGTTACATGACATTTGGGGGATTCCTGTAACATTATTCGATATATCTCCCATTAGTTTGAATGACGGCCTCTATTCTCGGTCTGAAGCGTTCACACGCACGTTGTAATGTAGCGCTGTCCATGTCGACGAATGCTGTCAATAGCGGTCCTTAATGACAATCACATTGGGATGCCGAGACTTTGTGATCTTTTCAACTACGCTCCATACGTAGTAGTGCAAGTGATTTAAACTGGACTATTGAGAGGCCAGAATAAGAGCCGAGGCGAGCAACTCGGTTTGTCTTGGCAGCCTCAGAGAGCATCTGTCGTATTTTTAATATGTACGATTTGTATCGAAGATTCTTTTCGGCGATTCCGCCTTCGACGCATTGTTGCTTCCTTACACTAGCAATCAATGCCAATTTTCGCAACGATTGCCCTGGGTCATCCGAAATCAGCGCCTGAGTCCTTTCAACGACTGGAATCCTCGTGCATTTTTTCGAGTGACTCTTCCTCGTTGGCATACTGGAACCTTCATTGGACTGTTCTAAAGCCGTATATTTTGCCACAACATTATAAATTTTGATCTCGGGTATCCAAAGAATCGAATTATTTTTGTTGCTCAGCGTGAAGGCCTTCGATGATCGCAGCTCTTCGATTATATTCCGAACTTGGTTTCAACATCGTGATCATTTTGAGAATATAACTGTTTACTAGAAGAATCAAGTTTTCTCGGATGCCAACAATAATCTCTGGTGAAGGCACAAAATAGCAGAAAATTTAAATTGAAATTTGTTCAGATTTTGGTGACGCACCGTCATCATTTTTTCCATATTAAGTTCAAACAAAATAAAGTGTATAAGCTTAAATCTGCTGTTTTTTAGTCAGAAAAACACATTTTTTTTTCCTAAGAAGCAAAAACAAATTTATTCAAAGTACTTGCCCTCGCTAACTATACATTTTTCCCATCTTTCGGGCAATTTGTGTATACCACGCCAAAAAAATTCCTCATCTTTCAAATCAAACTACTCATCAAGCCATTTTCGGACGTTTTCGTAAGAATCGAAGTGCCGCTCAGCGAGCGCGTAGCCCATCAATGAAAACAGGTGATAGTCAGAAGGTGCCAGTTCTGGTGAGTAAGCGGGATGGGGTAGCACTTCCCAGTTGAGTGTCTCCAAGTAGTTTTGGATCATTGTTGACGTGTTGGTGCGTTGTCATGGAGGAAAATCAGCTTGTCATGTCTTTTCCGATAATGCGGTCTTTTTTCACGCAGAGCAATTTGATCAGTTGTTGGTGGTAGCCGTGAGTATTAACAGTTTCACTAGATTTTAACAGCTCGTAGTAGATGACACCCTCCTGATCCCACCAAATCCCACACACAGCATCGTCTTCCGTCCGAAGCGATTTGGTCTTGAGGAAGATGTTGATGATTGGGCGGGATCAATCCAAGATTTCTTGTGTTTAGGATTCCGAAAATAGATCCACTTTTTATCGCCTGTCACAATCCGATGCAGGAACGAGTTTCTTTCTTGTCTGGCAAGCAGAATTTGGCATATGTTTTGGCGTCGTTCCATCTGCCTATCGTTCAGTTCATGCGGCACCCATTTTCCGATCTTTTGAACCTTCCCCATGGTATGTAGCCGCATGGAAATGGCTGCTTGAGAAACACCCAATTGCTCGGCAAGCATTTTTTGCGATTGGATATCGTCCTCGTCCAAAAGAGTCTGCAATTGACAGTCCTCAACCTTCCTGGGTCGATTTTCACGCTTCTTGTCATTCAGGTCAAAATTGTCGTCATTCATCAACGAAACCAATCTCTGCACGTTGTTTCCGATAAAGCATTGTCGCCATAGGCCTCCACAAGCATTCGATGCGATTCGGCAGCGGATTTCTTCAAATTGAAACAAAAAAGCAAAGTTTCCCGCATATGCTTTTTTTTTAGCAAAAAACTAGACACAGATTACGAAAGAAAAAATTTATGTGTTGTATGAAATTGCTGATGATGAGTTTTGGTTAATGTTGACAAATCAAACACATAAATCAAACACATAAAAAAAAGTGTGTTGTGTGCTCAGGGTAACTTTGTGCGCTCACTAATGCCACTTATGAGCAAACAGCGGATTTAAGCTTATACACGTATTTAAATAAATGTATTTTACATTACCTATTATAAGATATATATTAGGTGTACAACTTTGCTTCCGCCGTTTTCCTATAGATGGCTTTAGCGGTAAGTGGTGGTCGAAATAAATAGATCATAGACGTCATAAAATAAACTTGGGCATCTGTCAACATAACCCCATAGAAACATTAGTCGATTTGTCTGCATCATAAAGTTATTCTCGATTGAAAATGTCAGTTTACGAGCCAAATTCTGGTCATTTGCGGGAGGTTTTAATTTTTTGCTTCAATATGAAGAAATCTGGCTGAGGCTCATCGAATGCTCTTAAATACTTATGGTGAGGCCGCTATTTGTGAAAGAACATGTCCAGAAATAGCGAATCGGAAGATCGTCGTGTTTTATCAGAACAATGCGCGGCCTTGTGTCTTTGATAACTCGACAAAAGTTGTTGAAGCTCAGTTGGGATGTTCTACCCCATATTCAGACCTCGCGCCCTCTGATTTCCACCTATTTCGATCATTACAAAATTCCCTTAATGGAAAAAGTTTCAACTCTTTGGTCGAGGTAAAAAATCTTAAAAAAATTTTTTGCTGAAAAACCTGAGAGATTCTGGAAAGACGGAATTTTCAAGTTGCCTGAAAGATGGAGAAAGATTGTTGAACAGAATGGCACCTATATAATTTAATAAATGTATACTAAAATTTAAATCTTCTGCGTTTCAATTTTCCTTCAAAATCGGTACGAACTTTCCGGACAACTCAATATATAAAACAGTAAAAAAATAGTTTAATTTAATAATTAAATTTAAAAAATGATACTGATCTTAGATTCTGCGTACTCAGATATATTACTTACAATGTGAGATTTTCTCCTTCTCCACAACAATTATTTCGTAAAACATCGATTATTTGTCGCATCCTCACACAAGATCTACATGTCGAACGACAATTTAACATAGCTTAACATGTAAGATTGTTAAAATATAATCTGTACTTTATTTACTTATATGTGTAATTAATTTATTATTTAATTAATCTGTCAATTTTATGGGGATTTATATATGTTGGACGAATGAACGCATACAGACGCACTACAACTTGACGCATTGATAATCGATAGAAACTATTAGGTGTACAACTTTGCTTCCGCCGTTTTCCTATAGATGGCTTTAGCGGTAAGTGGTGGTCGAAATAAATAGATCATAGACGTCATACAATAAACTTGGACATCTGTCAACACAACCCCATAGAAACATTAGTCGATTTGTGTCTGCATCATAAAGTTATTCTCGATTGAAAATGTCAGTTTACGAGCCAAATTCTCGTCATTTGCGGGAGGTTTTAATTTTTTGCTTCAATATGAAGAAATCTGCGGCTGAAGCTCATCGAATGCTCTCAAATACTTATGATGAGGCCGCTATTTGTGAAAGAACGTGTCGTGAGTGATTTCAACGCTTCAAGAACGGTGATTTTGATGTCGAAGACGGCATAGCGGTGGAAGAGAGAAGGTTTTCGAAGATGCAGAATTGGAGGCATTACTTGAGCAAGACTCGTGTCAAAATCAAGAAGAATTGGCGATCATTGGGAGTGACTCAACAAGCCATTTCAAAACGCCTCAAAGCCATGGGAATGATTCAGAAGCAAGGAAATTGGATGCCGTATACGAATTGAAGCCGAGAGATATTGAACGGCGTTTGTTTGCTTGTGAACAGCTGCTTGAAAGGCAAAGACGGAAGGGATTTCTGCATCGCATTGTGGCTGGGGACGAAAAATGGGTTCATTACGATAATCTCAAGCGCAGAAAATCATGGGGAGTTCCCGGCCATGCTTCCACGCCGACGGCCAAACCGAATATTCACGGCTTCAAGATCATGCTCTGTATTTGGTGGGACCAGCTTGGCGTAGTGTATTACTGAACTGTTAAAACCGACTGAAATAATCACAGGCGATCGGTATCGAACGCAATTGATGCGTTTGAGCCGAGCATTGAAAGACAAACGGCCGCAATACAACGAGAGACACGATAAAGTGATTTTGCAGCATGACAATGTTCGACCCCATGTTGCGAAAGTGGTCAAGACATACTTGGAAACGTTGAAGTTGGAAATCCTACCCCACCCGCCGTATTCTCCAGACGTTGCTCCCTCTGACTATCATTTGTTTCGATCAATGGCACACGGCCTGACTGATCAGCACTTCCGGTCTTATGAAGAAGTAAAAAATTGGATCGATTCGTAGATAGCCTCAAAAGATGACCAGTTTTTTCGACGGGATTCGTACACTACCCGAAAGATGGGAGAAAGTAGTGGCCAGCGATGGACAATACTTTGAATCATAAATGTATAACCAATTTTTTACAATAAAGCCTCGAATTTTGGAAAAAAAATGGCGGAAGTAAAGTTGTACATCTAATAATGTCATCTATGCTCGCAAATGCGATTCAGCTAGCACAAGCCGTAGCACAAGCCAACACATCGTCGACAGCGAGAATATACTATCACCGAGGCCGCCACAATTCTTCGGAATATCGATCGTCAGAAATGGCAACTGATTATTTCAAACGTTTTGACTGAGCGCTTCAGCTAAGTACTGTCGGAACAATTTGCTATGTTCGAGTGCATTTAGGCGTGGAATTGAATAATGCGCTCAAGTTCTTAGTCCGCCCGCGGGTTCGATCGTTCAAGATCTAGCGTTACCTGAACTATAGTTAAAATATGACATTAAAGAGACACTCATTAACTATTTTAATCGCGTAAAGAATAAATATGTGGAAAACGTCAAATTCCGCCATATTACTCAGAACAAGGGCGAACCGGTTGCGAATTTTGCTTTGCCTCTCAGTCAAGGTGCGATTCACTGCCATTATGGAGTCTTCCTGGATAGAATGCTGCATCGAACAGATGCTGCATGGTCTCCAATCGCGCGATATGTGTGACGAAATAATCGCAAAGAAACCCGTTACATTCACAGAAGCATATGAAATCGCGCATACGTTAGAATTCATACGCAATACGGCAGATGAGGTTAAAAATATTGCATCATCCAATGCAGAACCAACTAATTTACTAAGACACGCGTCGCAACCATGTATGAAGAAAATTAAAGATTTTTTCCGTTGTAGATCCTCGTCGAGAAATAGATCCCGACAACGCACACAAAGTGCAACACGGAACGACATGAAATCTAGTCGAAACGCACATTCTCCTGTAATAAATGCGGAAGCCCTCACGTTAGTAAGGATTGCAAATTTCTCGATGTAAAATGTCACAGCTGCAGAAAAAAACAACACATCGCAAAAATTGGCAAATCAAAAGGGCAAATGTCAAATCAGGTAATCGTGTCAGAACAATCAACTGAAAAAATAGATATAATACTAAATAGTTTTAATCAGATCATTGCTATCAAGATGGTAGAACGACAGTTCGTAACGGTAGATATTGGGAGTAACCACAAGATAGAGCTAGATAGCGGTGCACCATGTGGGATTATCAGCAAAGCAAAGCATTACGCGATATCAAATCGCATTACACGTTAAATGATACAGACCGGCAATTCGCGAGTTACACGCACTTCTGCCTTAAATGTATAGGATATCTTTCAGTCAATATAACGCTTGGGAATACTACCCGGAAATTCAATTTGTATGTCGACGGCGATTATGATACTCTCTTCGAGAGAGAATGGATTGCTCAATTTGTCTATGAAATCGACTTCAAAAAATTATTTACAACCGTTGAGCGGATCGACAACATGACTACCACAATTATCTATCACGACATCTATAACAAAACTAATCGTTTTAATATTTTATTACAGAAATACGATGAAGTATACAGCGAACAATCCGGTGAAACTGATTGGTCCACCGGTGTCAGTACATCTTTAGACACAACACCTGTATTCGCATGAGCTCAAGAGATACCCTTAGCTTTACGCGAAACATATACCAAAGAAATAGATAGCAAACTTGCTTCAGGTTTTTACGAAAGAATCGAACATTCCGAATGGCTTCAATTATCGTTACGAAGAAGAATAGGAAAATGAAGAAGGTTACAGGAAATTACAAACTAACGTTAAATCCACGAATGGTCATAGATGAACATCTAATCCCGAAGGCCGAACATATCTCTTATTGTATGAAAGGATTCACATGGTTTTGTCACTTGGACATAACCGTACACGCATCTAACAATTGATAAAGATTTTAGCTTTGTGTTAACATTAAATATGCCTACGCACGGACTATATATATAATCAGATTAACACGCGCAGTCTATAGTGTGACAAATATTTCAACAATTTGACAGCAGCGCATGGAAACAGTATTGCAAGATATTCCTAACGTCTTAAATTTCTTTGACAACATTCTGGTTCACGCAGACAATTTTACCTCTTGTCGACTCTGGATAACCTTCTAGAACGGCTAGAGCGCATGAACTTCGACTCAACAAATGCAAATTCGCGGCACCGTCCGTAGAATTTTTAGGACATGAAATAGAAAATTCAAAAATTACATAAATCGGATCAACACTTGGCCGAAGTAATATGGGACGCATCCAAACCGTCGACATCAGAACAATTACAGCTACTCTTGGGGAAGGCAACATAATATAGCTCGTTTATTCACAATTTTACAATCAAAGCGAAGCCATTAAGAGATATGCTTCGCAATGACTCATTCGTATGGACACCGACCGCGGAAGCCACATATAAAGAAATCAAAGATCTAATCTCATAGCAAATACTGATGTGATCCGGCATTCCCGCTGGTTAGCAACAGATGCTAGCAAAGTGGGATTAGTCACATTGCCTCAGCAAGAGGATCCACTAATTGTCTACACAAGTCACACTTAACAACACGGAATAGAAATACTCACAGATAAACAAGGAGGCGTTAGCCATAGTGCTATACACAAATTTTTTATTACCTCTATGCTCTGCATTTTACATTAATAATGGATTATAAGTCTCTGACACAAGCATTTTACCCGGAAAAATACTCTCAGTATTGTGCATTAATCGCATGACAAACTATTTATTACACTTCAACTATAATATTGAACGACAAAAGAAAATGTAAACGCCAACTACTGTTCAAGAGCACTATTTTCTGTACAAAACAATATTGTAAACAAGCTAACACATAATAATAAATAGCACATAACAGAGAAAAGGAAACAGAAAGTTCAACAACTTCGACTAATTCGTTTTGTGCCAAATGAGACACCTTCCGATCCAAGCGGAACATATAGCACGCGAAATACGCAAAAACCCATCATCTAGGAAAAATTGTGCAATCTCTGCAATCGGGTCACAATCTCGCAAACATGGGATACAAAACGCCAGAAGTAAATTATACATTGACCATTAATTGCTTACTACTTTGAACATAGAATCATGGTGCCACTCCGTCTATCAATCTTTAATGACCTACGCGCAATCTACCTGGGTTGTAAAAATAAAAGAAAGGAGGCGCTCATTTGTATATTGGCCAAGTATCGATGCAGACATATAAATATGTAATATAATAAATTGAAGAGGATAACAACCACCCAGGCACTTTATGAAAGGTTTATGAAGGTTTAAATGAGTTTCTTTGACAGTTACCGGAAGGCTCCCCAATTTTGATCAACGAACAACCTCCAATTCAACTGTTTCTGGGGCGAAATCTACGAATTCGCCTCGATCTTGTTCGACCACGACATATACACGAAAAAATAAGAGAAAAGCAAAATTCAAATAAGCGAAATTCAAACCCTCATGTATTTTTAATCCGATGCAAAAGGTCTATTTCCTTTTGAAAATCCTCGAATGGAGAAATAGATACCAGGCACAATCATGGTTTGTTTGAGAGGCTTTTATTATGAAATAGATTATCAAGGGAAACGATTCAAGCGATATCTCGATAAAATACGTGTCTTCCATGGGATCGAGTCCCCAGACCTTTTATCCGTTTCAGGTTCATCGCCAGCTCCGGAAAGAGTATCCGAGCAACCACGACGAATTCTACGAGGCAGACTGAGTATCCCTACTGTACCTCAAGTAAATCTCAAGTACCCACAAACGGACCACGAGCCTCCAGCTCACTCATCAAAATTTCCAACTCCCCCTTCGACGCCGCCAGGATATCATCCAGAGCAGGCCAGAGTTGAGACGTTACAGCGGTCACGCTTTCGACGACCATCCCAACGTATATCCACATTAAAATCAAGACTAGCAGAAGATTGTGATAATGAAAAAAGGGAAGGAATATTATATATGAAGCGCACCATCAGATCGATGGCCCTCGCATTATTTTCTCATCCTATTGATCCAACTATGGAATTATTTTTCGTATTTTTTCCCCCATTCTCGTTTGCCCTGCACGTCAGTCAAATCGAGCTTTCGATCACTCACTACCATGTATTGTTGAGTCACGAAATAAAAAAGCAGTTAATTAAGTGTTCCGATAATTCACCTGATGCCCTCGATATGTCATCGACTAAAAACATAATAATTTCCAAATAGAATAAACGTAATATAGAATAAACGTGAAATAATAATCTGAGTGAGAATAGATGACTGTATTCATTAATTTTATTTGAGAACAATTTATTTAATATTGAGCCGCGAGAGAATACACCAACAGAAATTGCGAATCAGCAGTAATATATGGGCGTCAAAACAAATCCTCTCCTATGGTGTCAAAACGAATTCTCTCCATGACTTCCTAACGTCAAAACGAACTCTCTCTATGCCTCCCCCTATGCCATGGACGTGGTTTAGATGGATCCATCTGGAAGGATGGCTCTGATTGGTCAATGGATAAAGGGATGGAGTAATAGGGTAATTAAATGGAGCATTCTTATTGATTCGCTCTATAGCTCTCAAAAATTTTATTAGTCCGCTCCATAACTTTCGACGAGGTGGGAGTGAGGACCTCCGACAAAATAGAAGGTAATGTCCAAAAAAAATAAGTGGGCGATTGGGAACTTAGCATTTTTTTGTCGCGATGAGGGGGGAGGGCAAAGTACGAACATTGATGAATAGCAGACAATTTTATGATGATCCTTTTTTGTTGGCACGACATAATGTCTCCGACATTGGCCGTTTAATGAGAGTGTTTTTTATTTATGAGAGATGAGATCTTTTACGACAATTTTTGAGTCTAAGGGATTCTTGCTTGGAAAGAGGGAGGTAAAACAGGAATGAACATGTTCAACTCCCGTGTCAATGATGACACACTCGTTCGAATGAGAGTATGATTTTTTATGTATGATAAGGATTTTAAGAATGTGTATTGTACTTCATTTAAAAGTCTATATTATACATATAGCACGAAAATATGCAAAGAAAAAAGTTGGTTATTGGAAGATAAAGTGATTAAGAAACGAGAGTTTATGTTATACAAAAACATATAATGTTATCGATACAAGTTCTTCTTTAAAAGAAGAAGAAATACATAGTTCGCATGAGAATAAACTCAAAAAATTTTTAGAAAAATTAAGCGAAAGATTCTCGCTTCGAGAGGATTATATGAAAAATTTTGTTATATCTTAATGAAGTTAATTCCAAAAATATTATATTGTAATACAATATTAAAATATATATGAGGGCAAGTCAATAAGTTTTTAAAAAAACATAGTAAAACACACTTTTTTTGTCAATTCATTTTTATTTCAACATAATCTCTTTTCAATTCACTTGATCAACGATTCTCCAACTTTTTCAAGCTGTTCGAATATGATTTGTTCAACCCTTCAAAATAAGCCTCTGTTCCGGCGATGAGCTGCTCTCTGGTGGTGAATCTCTTTCCTCCGAACTGTTTCTTCAGGTGAAAACAGGAAATAATCATAGAGGGTTAAATCTGGGGAATATGCTGGATGGGGAAACAATTCGTAGCGGAATTCGTTGAATTTGGTCAACGGTACCGGGCACGTGTGAACCCGTGCATTGTTTTGATGGAAGAACACTTTCTTCTTCATCAAATAGGGATGTTTTTTCTTTAAAATGTTGTTGAAACGGTCCAATAAGACGTGGTAATTGCCATTGATCGTTTCGACAGAAAGTAATCGATATGAATTATACCGCGTTCAAAAAACTGTGACCATCATCTTTCCGGCCGACGGTCTTCGCCTTCTTCGGAGCTGGTTCACCCGGTGAAATCCATTGTTTTAACTATTCCTTTGTTTCGGGTGTGAAGTAATGATCCATGTTTCGTCCACAGTAATGAATCGATGCAGAAATTCATCTGGATTACGTTGAAACACCTCCAAACATTGTTTTGAAATCGTCACGGTCGCGCTTCTGGTTCACAGTAAACAAACGCGGCACTCATTAGCTTTTTCCTAATTGTTCGTACAAAATCAGTGTGCCATGTGATATGCCTGTCTCAACGAGCTCGCGCACTTTCACTCATCAAAACAATATCTTGGACTTTATCGATGATTTCTGGCGTAGCAGCTTCAATCAGACATCCCGAACGAAGTACATCACATGTGGATGTACGACCACTTTAAATTTATTCATCCAATTGTATACAGCCGCAAACGCTGGTGCAAATGTGCTATGAATATTATCCAACTTGGCTTTGATTTCTTTCGGCGTTAAATCTTTCATATGTAGATATTTGACGAAACTCATTTATTTCCATTTTGCAAAAAATATAAAGGTTGTTCGCTTTAATCATCTACAGAAATAAAACCACGCGATGAATTCCGCTCAAAATTTGACAGTAATCAGAAAGATGTTACTTGTCAAAAAGTAATTGTGACATAACACTGCGAGTGCCCTCTAACAGATTTTCTAAAAACTTATTGATTTGCCCTCGTATCAAAAAAAATTAAGTCATTAATTTGTGTACGTACATTCCGTTCTATATCTTCGTAATTATCTCACAACATTAATTTTATAATTTCCTGATTAATAAAATTTGCAGATAGTTTCCGTTCGAGTTCTTAAATTAAATATTACGCACACTTGTTAACATTATCAGATAAAAATTCTAACGTTTTAAATGTGCGTCGACGCATTTTACAATGCTTTGTAGTCTGAGGAAGGAAATTTTCTGCATTATAATTGCCACTGCATAGGTTTTTTGTTTCTTCGCCAGTAGAATTGAAGCGTCCCTTTCTCTTTGAAGATTTCCCTTGGAATTTTCCTCTTCTTCTTTGTACACTAGCAATATTGATTTCACTCCGTAAGATGTGGTAAATTTAATGGTGATGTTTTTTATAATAATAGAATAAGATTCCACTCTGTTATCGCTGCTTAAATACATTCATGATTCCTTGTTATCTTGAAACTGATGCCAGCAGTCAGTGTCGAAATAAATCCTGTCCGCGTTGTATTCGCTCAATTTTACAAGAGATTTAAAGATTCCTTCGTTCGTTCTTTGCAATCCTACGTGAATCGTCGTATGAGAATTGTTCAGACTAAACATTGTTGTTAACAATATATAAAATTGAAAATTTTTTCTCTCGTCATCGTTGCGCATCTTGAAAGAATTGGGGATAAATTACATTCCCATATTCGAATTATTAGTATTTTTTAACTGCCACTGTTCTTACACTACAGTAATATCAAACTCAAATGAATGAAGATGGCAATCAAAAACACAAGAAGTACAATACTTGTTTGTACTGTTGTTGTTGACACAAAGCTGAAACTGTGAACGAGACTCGAATGAAATATTTTTAATAGCACTATCGACATCGCTTCCTTCTTTGACACTACATAATAAAATTATTTTGCGCACGCAGATGAAAAAATGAAAGAAACATAAACTTTTTCTAGATTTTTCTAAAAAATTTAAAATAATCTATACATCACAGAAGTTAAAAGGGAAGAGAAGTGAAATACGAGAATGAATAGGAACAAACAGAAACGTTTTACATTTCCCTCCAGTTTTTTTTTTTATAAAATGACAGTGAAAAGAATTTGATCATATGAAAAGAGAAATTCTTTTGCAATAAATCATAAGGGAAAAAAGAATTAGTTTAGCTTAAAAAAGTATTAGGTGTACAACTTTGCTTCCGCCGTTTTTTTTCCGAAATTCGAGGCTTTGTAAAAAACTGGTTATACATTTATGATTCGAAGTATTGTCCATCGCTGGCCACTACTTTCTCCCATCTTTCGGGTAGCGTACGAATCCCGCATCGAAAAAACTGGTCATCTTTTGAGGCTATCCACGAATCGATCCAATTTTTTACTTCTTCATAAGACCGGAAGTGCTAGTCAGCCAGGCTGTGTGCCATTGATCGAAACAAGTGATAGTCAGAGGGAGCAACGTCTGGAGAATACGGCGGGTGGGGTAGGACTTCCTATTTCAACGTTTCCAAGTATGTCTTGACACTTTCGCAACATGGGGTCGAGCATTGTCATGCTGCAAAATCACTTTATCGTGTCTCTCGTTGTATTGCGGCCGTTTGTCTTTCAACGCTCGGCTCAAACGCATCAATTGCGTTCGATACCAATCGCCTGTGATTGTTTCAGTTTTAACAGTTCATAATATACTACGCCGAGCTGGTCCCACCAAATACAGAGCATGACCTGGACGTCAAAATCACCGTTCTTGAAGCGTTGAAATCACTCACGACACGTTCTTTCACTAATAGCGGCCTCACCATAAGTATTTGAGAGCCTCAGCTGCCAAGATTTCTTCATATTGAAGCAAAAAATTAAAACCTCCCGCAAATGACAAGAATTTGGCTCGTAAACTGACATTTTCAATCGAGAATAACTTTATGATGCAGACACAAATCGACTAATGTTTCTATGGTTATGTTGACAGATGCCCAAATTTATTGTATGACGTCTATGATCTATTTATTTCGACCACCACTTACCGCTAAAGTCATCTATAGGAAAACGGCGGAAGTTAAGTTGTACACCTAATAATTTTTAACAAATAAGAAATAGTATATCAATAATCAATGAATTTCTTTTTTAAAATTTTTTTTTAAAAAACGAGAAGAAATTTATGAAACATCTTCGATTTAAAATAAATTTACGATTGGGTTTTAGGAAAATTGCCTTTTTTCTAGAAAATTCATTAATGTTGAAGGAGACAGACGTACAACAAAAAAAATATTAAATTGAGTTGAGTAATACAGGAAAATTTTTTCATCTTCCTTTTTTTCTGAAACTTGTATGTATACTCCTAAAGGAAAAAATAGCGTGTAATATACATACATTTATAGAATAAAAAATTAAATATTAGTTATATTGATAAACATGAGAAAAGTTTTAAGTGAAGCGAGTTATGTTCAATATTCGCCATGATTTTTTTCCTCATAATGAAGTAAATCCTGAAGAAGAGAAAACTAACAAAAATCAAGTGATATTGTTGGTTAAGCGAGATATAAGAATTTCCATTAAAATTCTATTTTTTTTTGTTGAAAGGTTTATTTTTTATTAGCCATAAATTAATAATGCGTGAAAATCCTTTCAAGTAAGAAGATATAATACAAAAACAGAAAAAAAAATTTAAAACGTGAGATTCTTTGTAACAATAAAAATTCCATAAAATGAAAAAACTTTTCCGGATAATAATGAAAACGAGAATTAAAGGATTTACTAAGGTAAGTATGAAGGGAGAGATACTTTTTGAGATAATTTCCATGAGAGAAGAACGAAAATAATCAAATATGATGCTGGTCATAACTAGGAAGATTTTTGTCATCTCCTATTTCTCTAAATTTTACAAGAAAATCACTTCGAATAAAAGAAGCGATCAATTTTATCAGCCAATGGTGAAGCTAGAAACTTTTTTCTTTTCGGGGAAGAATTTTATGAATATCGCTATGAGCACGCAGTGATCAAACTAAAAAATTTAGTCCTGCGTTTAGACTATGAAGTGAATTGATTTTACGTTGGCTATTTGCGAGTTGTTTTTAATTTCGTATTTAAAAAAATAGAACTTCGCGAGTTACTTACCAAATTTTTCGTCGTTGCTAACAACTTGAAAAACCGCTAAACAAAATTATCAGATAATGGCGAAAAAAATTATTCGATTTTCAGAAATTTCATGAGTGAATGCTTCAGCACATTAGTATGCACAAACTATTATGATGGTGATGAGAGATTAAAAAATATAATCGTTCGTCATCATCTAGAAATACGCGAGTGTTTTGATCATGAGAAGGATGACGCGAAAGATCACATAGCTGACTTCAAGCGATGCATTGGACTAAGAGGTAATAATTTCTAAAATAAAATCGAATACATTTCCGCATTAAAAGTTTACTTTATTAAATTATAATTATATTTATACTTTATTAAATATATACTATAATTATACTTTATTAAATTTATTTCATAGAACCGAACTATATTATAGGACATGCGATACCGCATCGCAGGAGGCGTCCAGTAAGATGACTTAGTTTAAGGCGATGTCACTCCGTCAAACAAGAAGAGAAGAAAATATTAGCGAAGTTTTGGGGAAATAAATGTTAACTAAATGTTTATATTGTAGAAATCTTGATTATTAAAACATTTTATTTTTTCTAGGAAGAGCACGAATTGAACTGGCGGAAAATAATATTCCGCCTCCGCGTGACGTTCCTGTCATCGTAATTGGTATTTTAAAAATAATCGAGAAATTCATATAATATTGATGTAATGCAATAAAGAATAAAAACAATTTTGTTTTAGATGATGATGATGATGATGATGATGATGATGATGATGACGATTCCTGGAACGATGTTCGTTTGAATTCATCTGATTCGATTCGAGCACTGGTCTTTCCCATTTTCGTAACATATAAGTTCTTTTAAAAAAAATTGGCTAGTCGAATATAGAAAGTTAGTTATATACAGAGTTCAAAAATAATAATAAAAATTACTTTTTAGCGCAGAAAATTGGATAAGAGCAGAAGGAATTAATGCAGGAAGAAGAAGTGGAATCAGGGCAGGAAGAGGAGGAGGAAGAGGAGGAAGACAATGAAGACATTGTTGATGACAATGTCGATAATGATATCAATAATGATGATAATGATGATGATGATGTTGCCGATGATAATGCTGCTAATAATGAAGAAGAGGATAACGCAAATATTGAGGATAATCGATGACTATTGAGAATGGCAATGATCGAAAGGAAATACATGACGAAGAAGAAGTAACTTCGGAGGCAATAGAGGAAAAAGATAACAGATATTACGCATCTCTTGAAAATAAATGTAATAATATTTTTACTTTTTACTTTAAATTTGTTGCTCGGAATATTTAAGCGGATATTTTTATTAGATATTTCGTTTTGCCGATATTGCCGGAATATTAAATTTAAAAAAATATTACCCTTTCTCACACAGAGCATGTAAACAGCTGTAGGTGAGTTATCTTGCCATGTTAATGTTACAATTAGTGATATAAGTTTCTGACTTAATGTTATCAGATTTATTTAACTTTTTTACAGTACAAACTGGCGATGGTCCATCCTACTGACACGGTTGTTTCTACTTTGCGACATGCAAAGGAAAAAAACGCTCCCTTGGAAGAAGAATTCTCATAAAATTTCGCATAGTCTATCGACGATGAACATCAGTAGCAACAGCAACAGGCGCATCATCATCAAGAGGAAAATAATCAACATCGACAGGATCAGCATTGTCAGCAGAAAGTTAGAGATAACTTCAATTTTATTGAGTGAAGGAAAAAAAGAAGAACTCGCGTCGGTTTAAGAATTTTGGGATATTAGAGAGAGAGGCAACTTTTGCGATATAATCGCCACCCGAAGGTAGTGATATCGCTCGGATAGAACGCGCCATGAAATTCGGCTTATGCATTACATTCGTGCGAGCCGAACGATTACGTAGAATTATTGTTCGAGCAAATTTACCGCATTATCTAGCTAGCCTATCGTTTCATCCAGCACGTTTAACTCACAAGAACATATAGTAACTCATGAGTTCGTTAGCGCAAAGTGCTGGAGAATTCGATATCGCTAAAAATTTTACTGTACGCGTTTTCAAAGTCTCAGTACCTGCTGGTAGCGAACGTCATTCGATTAATCCGCGAAGATATAGCCAAAAGCTCAATTTTGCAAATAAACAATACAGACAATTTATGTTTTTCCCGTTCATTTGTAGCGCATCACGAGCGTGGACAACTGCATACAGAGGAGCTGCAAGAAAGATAGGAATCCGTAAAATATCAGCGGTCTTTGTTATAGCGTAAGCTGGCCAAAGAATTAATGAAATCCACTGATATCATGATTCTCGAGGAAGATTGTAGAATTCGCGAAATCGAACAATTTCAACGGATTCTCAAAAAAATATTGTAATTGATTTATTATTCGTCTGAACAAACATGACTGCTTTATGGTTTAGCACGAGGAAATGTCGCGATCAAATTTCGTTTCTGATTTCAAACAAAAAATAATAAAATATTACTAGAATGACGTGGATATCCTTCGATGTGCGCACATGGCGTTCAGAAAAATCTTTTTAGAACGCGAAGACGTGTCCGTTCATAGAATGCATGACTATCGCTTTCATGTGTATGAAAGTTTTCGCAAAACTTTACGCAAAGAAGAAAAAGAATAGGAATCATTTCACCGGGCGGACATAGATATAAAGATAATCACTCGTACAAAGCATTACAGTGGTTAGTGTAGATGGAGCATGAGATATTCTATAATCCATGCAGGACGAGTATCGAATTGCCGATACGACTGATATTACGAAGTTGGATCAGCGAACGAGACGCTGTTATATATTATGTTACTTGTTACAATTTCACGGTTGTTTTTGGCACGATTATCCCAACTATTACCAAATCAATTGTGAAAGAAAACTTACGTCTGGGATGTCACACGAAGATACAGTCGACGCACAATACGAATAAATTCTTGCAATGACATGATGTCTTTGACAATGTGGATATAAGGTGATGGAGAAATGAGAGTGCAAATTCGCACGAGAAATGCGCGAGAATCGCGAGATGCACAATTTTCTTGAAAACCATCCAATGCTAGTAACCCTCCTCTCGATTCTCGCGAAGTATCTTTTCCGTAGGCCAATCTATGATTTATATCGGAGAATAATGTTTGGAGTTAATTGGCGTAATTCCGAATTTTAATTTCGATTCTGTCGAGGGTATCATTCGGTGCACATTACCTCCTCCGTGCGATTTTTTTGGTCGCACGGAAAATATCGCAACCCGATACGAAATTACGAGTATGGAAAAAATACATTATATGGACGTGTGTTATCTCTATTCATACATATTGAAAATGGGTTCTTTTCCGTAGGCCAATCTATGATTTATATCGGAGAATAATGTTTGGAGTTAATTGACGTAACTCCGAATTTTAATTTCGATTCTGTCGAATTCGGTGCACATTACCTCCTCTGTGCGATTTCTTTCATCCGGTATTCCCGTACTATGAGACAAATTGTTATTCGGATTGTGTCGTAGTTGCTGCGAAACATTCTCGCAGGCCGAGTGCACTCACGTTGTCCGATCGTGAATTTGTAGGTGCATGGGTATCCTGCGAATTGCGCAAAACCCTCGAGAAAGGTTATCTCATGACATGTGTGAGCGAGATCTGGCTATTTAGAATCACACGATTCGAACCTTGTACGAAGCAAGGTTGTTTGTTTGCCAAATACATCAACAGTTTTTTCTAAATTAAAACAGGAAGCTAGTGGATGGCCGAGCGAATGCCTGAATGACGAGAGTAAGGAAAAGTACTTTCGGGAATACGAAGAAACCGAGAATATCGTTCTCGATAGAAATAATATCGCCCGAAATTCTGGTTTATATTCGGCCGCGAAGCTCTGTTTGAATTCTTTCTAGGGTAAATTTGGTCAATCAATTTGTCTAATACAGAGATCGTCAAAAAATACGAACGCTTGGTAACGTTGCTCACGAATTCAGAGCACGAAATAACTAACATATTACCTGTCAACGACGAGATTTACGTAAACAAAGGTGAACTGAATGAATATGAGCCGCATACGGGGAATTTTCTGAGCGATATGATAGACGAACTCGAGAGCTACGGTGTAGTTTTATTGAATTGTTCGTGTCCAGAGGCTTCTACGTCGTTTGTGTACCGGAAAGTCGCCGACACAAAGTATGTACAGTTAAAGGAATAACTTTAAATTATAAGAACTCTCAAATTATAAATTTTAATAATATTAGGAAATTAATAATGGATAATAAGAGAGAAAGGCGAGATGAAGAAGAAAAAACGGCAGAAGTAACAATAAATTTGTGTTTTAACGCAACCCGTTGTACCGCGTTTCACAAAATCGTAACGCGAAACGAAACAAAGAGAAAGTTCACATCGATATTGGTAAAATGCATACTTATTAATATTCCCTTCTGTATAGTTTCAGGAGAGAATAATGATTTCTTTTTCTTTTTCTCGAACTTACTTTCTCTTATATTTTAAGTTCGCGAGTTTTCCACTTATAGTATTTAAGTATTATATAAGAAAAAAATTAGAATTTAAGTCTTTTTATAAATAATAAAATATAAGTATCTTTTATAATATGAGATCTAAGCTCTAACGAATAAATCATCATAATTAATGCTAATAATTCATGCTAATAAGAGTATGCTGTTGGTATGTATATATTTATTCAAGTGTGTATAAAACATTAAATACGCAAACGATCCTTTGTTTAGGATCATCTTCAATGCTATTCAAATTAATTCTTTCGTCGCGAATGTCAAGAATTAAGAATGAAAACCAGATTTACAATTAAGTCACTATTTCATATTATATATTAACGCTAGATCTTGAACTATCGAACCCGCGGGCGGACTAAGAACTTGAGCGCATTATTCAATTCCACGCCTAAATGCACTCGAACATAATTAGCAAATTGTTCCGACAGTACTTAGCTGAAGCGCTCAGTCAAAACGCTTAAAATAATCAGTTGCCATTTCTGACGATCGATATTCCGAAGAATTGTGGCGGCCTCGGTGATAGTATATTCTCGCTATCGACAATGTGTTGGCTTGTGCTACGACTTGTGCTAGCTGAATCGCATTTGCGAGCATAGATGACATTATTAAGTTCCTAGATTATCAATGCGTCAAGCTGTAGTGCGTCTGTATGCGTTCATTCGTCCAACATATATAAATCCCCATAAAATTGACAGATTAATTAAATAATAAATTAATTACACATATAAGTAAATAAAGTACAGATTATATTTTAACAAACTTACATGTTAAACTATGTTAAATTGTTCGACATGTAGATCTTGTGTGAGGATGCGATAAATAATCGATGTTTTACGAAATAATTGTTGTGGAGAAGGAGAAAATCTCACATTGTAAGTAATATATCTGAGTACGCAGAATCTAAGATCAGTATCATTTTTTAAATTTAATTATTAAATTAAACTATTTTTTTACTGTTTTATATATTGAGTTGTCCGGAAAGTTCGTACCGATTTTGAAGGAAAATTGAAACGCAGAAGATTTAAATTTTAGGATACATTTATTAAATTATATAGGTGCCATTCTGTTCTACAATCTTTCTCCATCTTTCAGGCAACTTGAAAATTCCGTCTTTCCAGAATCTCTCAGGTTTTTCAGCAAAAAACTTTTTTAAGATTTTTTACCTCGACCAAAGAGTTGAAGCTTTTTGCATTAAGGGAATTTTGTAATGATCGAAATAGGTGGAAATCAGAGGTCTGAATATGGGGTAGAACATCCCAACCGAGCTTCAACAACTTTTGTCGGGTTATCAAAGACACAAGGCCGCGCATTGTTCTGATGAAACACGACGATCTTCCGATTCGCTATTTCTGGACGTTTTTCAATTGCTGTCTTCAATTCGTCTAATTGGGAACAATACTCCTCTGAATTTATCTCGTTGTTTGGTAAAAGCTCATAATACAGGATCCCTTTCCAATCCCACTAGACACAGAGCATGACCGTCTTTGGATGAAGACCGACTTTTGGGGTGACTAAAAGTAGTTCATTCCGCTTTCCCCAAGATCTTTTTCACTCGACATTATTGTAAATGATCCATTTTTCATCTCCCGTCACTACTTACTTCAAAAATGATGTCTTCTCGTGCATTTATAGAGTCGCAAATGAAAATGTGATCCATCAGATTTTTCTTCGTTAAATCGTGGGGAATCCATACATCAAAACGGTTTATGTAACCAAGCTTCACAAAATACTTGTGGATGGTGGATTTTGACATATTTAACATTTCTGCTAATTTACGTGTCGTATAGCGTAGGTTATTCTCGATCAGTCTTTTAATCTGATCTTCATCTGTGGTGGAGGGCCTACCCGGGCATTCTTGATCTTCAAGGTTGAAATCACCAGTTTTAAACCTAGCAAACCACTTCCGCATAATTCTTTTACCTACAGCATCTTCGCCATAAACAGCGCATATCTTGTTTGTCGCTTGTGTGGCATTTTTGCCTTTCCGGTAAAAGAAAAGCATTAAATGCCTAAAATGCACTTTGTTTTCTTCCATATTCAAAGGCGTATAAAACTGACAAAAATTAACGTATCGCAACCAAATGTTTTCCAAGTATGCTTGAAGTACCGTCTTTTATGACATATACGCATGTCATTCGTTTTCAATCGTGATATATTCAGACCTGTCCTTATGTCACTTATCAAAAATCGGCACGAACTTTCCGGACAACCCAATAGATTTTGGATATAAGCCGTTTTTGTGAAAAATTCTTTTTCTCTTCTTTATCGTATCCTCGCACGAGATCCTCATGTCGAACGGATAACAGTCTAACATAATTTAACATATAAGTTGGTTAAAATATAACTGTATTTTACTTATTGATATGTAATTAATTTATTATTTAATTAATCTGTCAATTTTATGGGGATTTATATATGTTGGACGAATTACGGCTTGACGCATTAATAATCTGTAGGAACTATGTAATATAAAACAGCGATTTAATTGTAAATCTAATTTTAATTCTTAACATCCGCGTCGAAAGCGTTAATTTGAATAGCATTGAAGATGATCCTAAACAAAGGATCGAAATGTTTGCTTAATTATATATATATTGTATATATACTATATATATGTATACATATATATATATATATATATATATTAGGTGTAGTAAAAAGAAATCCTATTTTTTTTGCATGAAATTGAATGGAAAAATAATGAATTTCTTTTTACTACACCTAATACTTGAATAAATACATGCATACCAACAGTATGTGTCGGCTCTTATTGTCATGACTACTTGTGATGATAAATATCTTTTGTAAAAAAAAATTTTAATAGAATTTTTAATAGAATTTTATTAAATTATTTAATGTAAAATGTAAAATGTAAAATGTAAAAATATAATAAAAATGTAAATATTATTTCTGAATGATTGAATTTTTTATATAAGAATTATTAGAAATATAATCAAATATAAAAAACAAATTAAAATTGTACATATTTCTTTTTCTTCTTTCCTCTTTTTTTTAAAAAAGTACCGAATAAAAAATATTTTGTATTTGAAGAAAACAAGAAGATTTATTATTATATAATTCTAACTAACTTTTTTTCGATTTCTACAAAAATTTTTTCCTCGCTGTGGCATCGCAGTAAGCTTATTGATGGCGATGCCACGCGCACGCTTAATGATAGAAATACTATACATTGATCGCGAGCCCCTTCGATGCAATGATAAGTTTATGTCCATCACATCACGGCGAGGTCGGTTTTTCGCCGCGGTGCTTTTCGCTGACAAACTCACGCGGGGATATGCTGACGCAAGTGCTCGTCCGCCACGTGGGGGCCCTGCCGTCTCGTTGCTTATCCTCCCACCCCCAAAAATTATTTCCTTTCGTGTATTCTAGAAATTAAGTAATGTTTTTCTTTTTGCTTTTGAAATCGCGTACAAAGATCGATCATTTATTTCGTAAAATGGACATGCAATAAAACATCCTTGGACGTCGATCATGTGTCGATCGCTTGCGTGAAGAATCTTGTGAGATCGTGAAAATTTTTCTCTAACATTTATTTCTCATTTCCATGCGTTTCGAGAGAATTTTGTTTTATTACGCGAAATGCCTATCGTCAATTAAAATACGGCATTTGTGTAAAAGAGCTCGAAGAATAGCGTTAGAGATGCAGCAACACTAGAGCAACGAAGAAGAATATAATTGAATTTCGCGAGGATTTACCCGGAAGATTACTCGAACGATTCGCTTTCTCCGAAATTAGTGATAATCGACGATCTTATGAGAGAATGATCGTCGTCCGACGCAACGTGGATCTTTTTATCAAAGATAATTATCACAAGAATCTCAGTATTATTCATTTCTCGCAGAACTCTTCATTAGAGACGTGATCATCACAGCATGATATATCACTTAACGTAAATTACATCATCATTTTCTGCTCAAAAATTTATGTGGTCACGTTCAAATTCGTCATTTAGTTAAGTCCATCCCGACGATCGGAAATTCCAAGAAGAATTATTATGATGCTACATCCTCATGGATATTTGTTGTTCGATCTGAAACAATCAACTTGGACGAGTATCGAACGTGTATTTTTCTCGAAGATATGATTCATTACGTCTATGCATAAATCATTTTCCAACAAATTCGTATAAAAGTTGAGTACAGGTAATTACACGTATCGTAGAGTTTCCTTGCAATAAAAATGAGTGACAAGAAATCGCACAGTGCGACGAAAATCGCATTCGATCGGGAAGAGAAACGTCTGTCTCCTCGCGGCGCTCTATCATTTGAACAAAAAACAACGCATTTTCTTATGCAGCGCTGATGAAAAACTAATTTATTGTATCTATGAATGTGTTTTTAATACACTCAAAGGTAACGTCTCGCTCGAACGTTATAAAAAAATCGGTTAATCTAATATAAAACGGTTCTGCGTCGCATCGTTGCAAAACTGGAAAGACAAAATAATGGAAAGATAAAAGAAAGTTGTTGGTGCAGCGAGGCGGATTTTTAGCTTATATTATTGGATCTATATTATCGATCTTATTATCACTAATTATCGAAAGAACGAAATAATGGAGATAAAACATTATGGAGAGAGCCAAAAAATGGTTCTAATTTCGACAGAAAATCTGAAAAGAATGCAACATCAAGTACGTCAGAATTGTCCGTTGGCGGAGAGTCAAAGGAAATCACAGTACTGCAAAATTCGGATAACTCCGTAAGCGCTAATACAATAATACAACGCAAACTCCCAGAACTCATCTAATTTGATTTGATGCGGAGATGAGTCGTATTCTTAAATCTAATTGGCCAGGCGACGAAAATGAAAGATGGAAAATATACAAGAAGGCGATATCTGATTATCCAATAAATGCGAAGGCAGAAAGATGCATGTAACGAAAACGAAAATGCAGAAGATAATGCTACACGATGCCTGCTGATAATGAGACGACGAACGATTCCATGATCGTGCAAACATTCGATATACCACCGCCATTCACATTCCAACAGTAATACCGATATTATAAAAAATTCCGAAATTTTTGTGCGAGCAAACAAGCGATGAAATGCATCGAAGAAAGAGTGGAAAAAAAAATCTTAAATCTCTGTTAAGCATACTTACTGATAATAAAACATTTGTTTCGAAAAGCTGTGCCTGATAGAATTAATTGGGAGGATCATAGAATTATGACTATTTGGAGACACTGGTAGTGTCTCGATACTAAATATGGCGCGAGACACAGATGTGCCTTCTTTATGCGAACTGGTGAGTTGCACCAGATCGAAATTATCAATAATAGTCTCGAGTCTTTAAGTACCTAATCGATAGTTTACACTTCGACACATATTAAATGAGCTTTATTTTTTCCCTAAGTGCGATACAAGCGGAGATATCACAACGCAAAGTTCCGAACTGCTATTTTTCAGATTAAGATACGTCGTCATTATCGTCGACTGCATTCCATACATTTCTTTCATGTCCTTCTGACATTCTTTCGCAAGGAGCGCTAGTAGATAGATATAAATGATCAGTGAGCGTTGCGAGGAAATACGACAGTGTTTCGGCGCTAAGCGTGGCATGAGTCTGTACTACGATAGTAATTCGATTTTTTTCAAAACAACAGGACCGATAATAATGAAACACGCTGATAATTGCTAACTAAACTAGAAAATGATAATAAAAAAGCGATTTATTTGATCTTGATCTCCATTTGTGTATAATTTAATATTTAACAAAAAGGAGATCGAACGGAAATGAAATTACACTGGTATTTGTTAACTAAGCTAGGAAATGATAATGACAAAGCAATTTATTCGATCTTGATCTTCATTTGTTTATAACTTAATATTTAATAAAAGGAGATCGAATGGAAATGAAATTAAACACTGGTATTTATTAACTAACCTCGCGAGGTGTTAAATTCTGATTTTAATAAAACTTTGCGAACTTGCAGCTCACATAAAGAGATGAATTTAAAAATATCAATTGGGACGAAAAAATGGTTTGAAGGAGTGAAATCATCCCTTATGTACAGTAATTTTCAATTTTTTATGTTATACTTCGAACTATTTGATATCAAAAAATATTTTACAATAACATTATCTCTATTCACTCCCATCAATAATATTTTTAAAAAATAAAAAAAAAATTTTCTTAATTTGAAAAAAATGTTTATTAAAGATATTATTGATGTAAATAAGTAGAGATAATTTTTGTTGTAAAATTTTTGTATAAAACATTTTTTGATATCTCAAATAATTTTCGAGACATAACGGAAAAAGTTGAAAAACTGCTGTACACGAAAGGAGTGATTTCACTTCTTTAAATCGTTTTTCCGTCCTTACTGATATTTTCTAAATTCATCTCTTTATGTGAGTTATAAGTTCATAAAGTTTCATTAAAATCAGAATTTGACTCGCGAAATTCCCTTGTAAGCTAGGAAATGATAATGGCAAAGCGCGCGCATGCACGCATGCATGCAGACAATTTATTCGATATCAATCTTCATTTGTTTATAATTTAATATTTAACAAAAAGAAATTATACATTGATGTTTATTAACTAAGCTAGGAAATGATAAACGGAAAAGCGATTTATCTCTATTTGTTTATAATTAATATTTAATAAAAAGAAATTGGAGGGAAACAAAATTATATATTAAGGAAAACGAAAATGTACACTGATATTTATTAACTAAATTAGAAAATAATAATAAAAAAGAAGCGATTAACTCTATTTATAATTAATATTTAATAAAAGGAGATTGGAAGAAAACAAAATTTTACACTGATATTTATTAACTTATTTACAATATTAATTAAGTTAGGAAATGATAATGACAAAGCAACTTATTCAATCTCTATATCCATTTAATTTTAATTTATTATTTAACAAAAAGTGATCGTATGAAATTATACACTATATTTGTTAACTAAGCCAGAAGATGATGACAAAGCGATTTATTCGATCTCGGTTTCCATTTGTTTATAACTTAATATTTAACAAAAAGAAATTGGATGGAAACAAAATTATACGCTGGTAATTGTTAACTAAGTTAGGAAATGATAATGGAAAAGTTAGAAGAGAGTTAGAAGATTTATTCATTATCAATCTCTCTATTTGTTTATAAATTAATACATAACAAAACAAGATCGAGCGGAAACGAAATTATACACTGTATTCGTTAACTAAATGAAAAAATGATAATAAAAATGCGACTTATTCATTCTTGATCTCCATTTGTTTATAATTCAATCTTGATGTGTATACAATAAAATAACAAGTAACATTTAAAATCCAATGGAAACAAAGATATATATATATATATATATATAAAATTTATAAGGTGTAGAATACAAATTGTACACTAGTATATGTTAATTATCATTCATTGGAAAATACAGATACCGTCGCGTCGTGATGAATCTTGACATTTTTACTGACTTTCGAAATATTTATATATTTAATTTTCCTTTAAAACTTATTTCAAAGAAAAGGGTCAATTTTGGCTTTCTCCAAATTTCATATAAACGCATAAAAATATATTTCTTGAAAATAATCAATTACAATATAAGGTAAATTATTTATGTAGACGGTCATCACTACAAAATGCGTCATGTCAGTACAAACTTATCTATTTAAAAAAGATAAAGAAGTCACTAAGCATGTGTTTCTTGAATAAAATCTAAATATCCAACCCACTTAATAGTAGTTTTGATTTTTCTTTAACAATATTCTTATTCTCTGTAAAAATTATTACTCTTCGAAAAAAATCAATGTATCAAATGAAAAATTAAAACTCAAATGCTACAATCTTAATCAATCAGTTAAGTTAAATTCTAGATATCAAATTAAAAAATAAAACACAAATGATACTGTTTTTTATTATTTATATAATTCTAATAATATGTATTATAAAAGACTTGATATCAACAAAACTGGTCAAATTAAATTCCACAAAATTTTATATATTAAATGGTATACATAAAAAAATAAATTTGATATCAATTAAATCGGCGCCAAATTAAATTTCATATAATTCGGATATCAAATTAAATAAATAATATTATTTACTCTAATGACATGTATCATTTCTATAAAAGATTTGATATCAAGAACTAGTGCCAAGTTAAATCCCATTTCTTTATGCCAAATTACAATGAATATTAATCTAATGATATGTATCATTTGTACAAAAGATTTGATGCCAGCAATTATGGCACCAAATTAAATTCTATCAAAATAAAAAGTAAAACTCAAGTGAAATGACCTTTATTATTTACTTAATCCAAATGGTACTATCTTTAATTTGTATACAATGAAACGTACGGATGGAGAATCGAGACATACGAGCGTAGCATCGTTCAACTCTGATGATTAGAGATCCAACGGTTATAAAATTGTCTTTGTATTCGTTTCGAAGCATTTTGTAAATATTCCATCTTTGCTCGTAGAGGCCCTTCCACGTTTCGAGCGACAGTTCGTGTTCACAATGATCTCCCAGGGTGATCTCCACATAACTCAGTGTAACCAACGTTGATTCCAATTTCCAATTACTTGTAGCCGTCAGATTGTAATGTCTGCTCATAAACGCGCGATGCTCCATGCTGTATGTAATGTTAAAAAAAAACGTTTCTTTGTTTGGTGTATAAAACGTTACTGCAGTTCTTCTTCAGTACGATGCGTTGCTCTCTTTGATAAAGTACATTTTCAATCGTTCGTACAAGCGGGTATTGCAAAACAGATCGTACCCGCGTAAATTGTGATGTATATGGTAAAACTTTAGAATCGAAGAAGGGGTAATTCTTCCCCCTCTTTCCAAGAATTGCGAACGTGTAGCGACACGTTTTATCATAATTTCTACGAATTTTCTTTGTTCGCAAGTTCATCAATGTTTACTTTATGGCTTATATTTTGCATTGATGACATTTATAATGAGCATGTCGACGACTTTGATGCTTTTTCTTTAGGGCATTCCCAATATTTCGCTTTTTTCTTCGATGGCGGACTTGGCGACAAGGGATGGTATCCCTTTCGTTCAATTGATTTTCGATATATATATATATTCGATTACTCGATCCATATTTTAATGCTTATAATTGAAATTTACGATTGAATGAAAGAAAGCCTTATACATTGCTTATATATACTGTTAGATCGGACATGTCGCGATTTTTACAAAAAGGTCAATGTTTCGGATATATATATCGGATTTATATATACGTTTATACGTACATACGTTCATATATATATGTTCATATATACATTTATATGTGCATACATATATGTTCATACATGTATGTTCATACATATATGTTCATATGTACATACGTACATACATACGTTTATACATATGTTCAAACGTACGAATACATGTATTACAAAGGAAGGAAAAAAAACGTAATAAATACGTTAACATATTTTTATTAAAAAATTCTTTTGCAACCACCAATTATATATTTTTAATACATTTTGTAACGCATAGTTCTTAACATGTTGTTCACATCGCATAGTATTAGTAATATCCGGATTAGTTAAAGATTCCACGTCTTCGTAAACTGCATCCAAGGTCTCGATACATACGTTCTCATCGCAAGAAGCAAGTTTCATAGCCACATTCTCGTGTCCCTTGATGCATACGATAGTATCTTTTAATACAATCAAGCATTTTGCGTCGTATGATCTTCGGTATATAAAGCTACTGCTTGGTTCAAGTCTCGAATATCGCAAGGATGACACAGCGAAATATATTTTGCTACTGCGCAATTCGCAAATATGCGCGTCTTTAAATAGTCATTCGACAGTGTGTAGCTTTTAGTGCGAGCATGAAATTCGTTCGGCAACCGCTGACGATCACGTTACAAACTGTGACGCAAAATCGTGAATAATGGGAAACAGCGCGGAGAAGCGCAAGCACGGCGAAATGCTGCTGAGCACTATACGCGCGATCATTTGCAGCCCATCGAATTGCGGTTCCAAAACCAATGTTCTCAAAAGCTTGTTACAGAGTCTGAACGGCATACGTTTCAAGAATGCCTACTCGAAATCACTAAAAAGCTAAGGTATAGCTAAGATATTCGATATCTCGAAAATTTGTTACGTCTGTAATCGACAAAATCAGCTACTTTACATTTTCCAATAACAGTGACGTCGTTCCACCGAGCAAAGCGCGCGCAAATTTTTATCTTTGATGACATGGCATGCGACAAGCAGGATACGATAAGAACAAGGTTGGATAGTAACTAGCTACGTTTACTAGCTAACTTTAAAACGTTAAAAGTTAAAAAAAAGTTAAAAAGTTAATAACTTTTAAATTAACTTAAGT